>NC_045446.1:13197562-13218053 GCF_002776525.5 Piliocolobus tephrosceles
TAGGATAGCTAGCATAGCATAGCATAGCATAGGATAGCATAGCATAGCATAGCATAGCATAAGATAGCATAGTATAGCTAGGATAGTGTAGCATAGCATAGCATAGCATAGCATAACATGGGATAGCATAGCATAGCATAGGATAGCATAGCATAGGATAGCTAGCACAGCATAGCATAGCATAGCATAGCATAGGATAGCGTAGCATAGCATAGCATAGTGTAGCATAGCATAGCATAGCATAGCATAGCATAGCATAGTATAGCTAGGATAGCATAGCATAGCATAGCATAGCATGGGATAGCATAGCATAGCATAGCATAGTATAGCTAGGATAGCATAGCATAGCATGGGATAGCATAGCATAGCATAGCATGGGATAGCATAGCATAGCATGGGATAGCATAGGATAGCATAGCATAGAATAGCATAGCATAGCAGGACATATTATCTTTTTAGAGAAAGGCATATAAAATAATACATTTTTGATTTATGTATGTAGGAAATAGTCCATTTTATAAATGCATAAAATGCAAAGAAATGCATATATAAAAGGTGGTCTAATGAAGGGGAAAGAAAGAAGGTGAAGAAACAGGAAAAAGAATTAAAAATAGAAAAGAAAAAGAGGGAAAAAAGAAAACTATTGGCTCAGAAGAAGAGAAAGCAAAAGAGACATAAGAAGCATAGGCTAGTACTTTCACCGTTTTTTTGTTTGTTTTGTCTTTTTTTTTTTTTTTTTTTTTTGAGATGGAGTTTCACTCTTATCACCCAGGCTGGAGTACAATGGCAGGATTTCGGCTCACTGCAGCCTCCAACTCCCAGGTTCAAATGATTCTCCTGCCTCAGCCTTCCGAGTAGCTGGGATTACAGATGCCCACCACCACACCAGGCTAGTTTTTGTATTTTTAGTAGAGACGGGGTTTTACCATATTGGTCAGGCTGAACTCCTGACCTCAGGTGATCTGCCCGCCTTGGTCTCCCAAAGTGCTCTGATTACAGGCATGAGCCCCCATGGCCTGGCACCAGCTGTGCTTTTTTCAATCATGGCAAAAGACCTTCAAAATGTTTTGTATTTTGGCACTATGAGCATAAATAGAGATGCACATCTTGTCAGTAGCCCAGAGGCTGCACACCTGCACTTACCAGTTAAAGTTTGCAGTCTTCTGAGAACTTTACTTTATACTCAGGTTGCAAAGGTTAATATGGTTAACATCCTCTCCTAAAGCCTTATTTGTCTACTATATTTTAACTGTAGGTTGAGTAGCTGTTTTAGAGCCACATGGTTTTTAATGGCCACATAATAGTTCATGGTGTAGTTTGTCACCATTCATTTATTCTTTTGTGACAGGAACTGACTGATTTCCTCTTTTTTTCTTTCTTTCTTTTTTTTTTTTTGTTTTGTTTTACCGCTCTGAACAATGCTGCAATAGCATTCTTGTACATGTACCCTTATATAGGTGGTTTAATTGCTGTAGAGCTAGACATCTGGGTCTGTTTATCATTCAGGTAAGTAAATGTTGTCTCCTTGCTTCCCAAAATGGCAGTGACATTGCCATTCATTGTTAAATTAATTGACCTTTCCCTGACTGTTAGTGAATTGGAGCATTATCGTATGTTTGGCCATCATAGTTTCCTTTTTGTAAATTCCTTCCTCATATTCTTTATCTTTTAAAAATTTTGTTCTTGACTTTTCTTGTCAGTTATGGGCACTCTGTATATAAAAACATGAAAATGTTGCTGTTATCTGCTTTAAAACTATATTTTCCATTTTTAACTATAGCAAAGTTTATATATAAAGAAGTATATTTTAGCTGGTTGTGGCAGCTCATGCCTGTAATCCTAGCACTTTGGAAGGCCGAGGCAGGTGGATTGCCTGAGTTCAGGAGTTCAAGACCAGCCTGGGAATCATGGTGAAACTCTGTCTCTACCAAAATACAAAAAATTAGCTGGGCATGGTGGCATGTGCCTATAATCCCAGCGACTCGGGAGGGCAAGACAGGAGAATCGCTGGAACCTGGGAGACGGAGGTTGCAGTAGGCCGAGATCGCGTCACTGCACTCCAGCCTGGGCAACAGAGCGAGACTCCATCTCAAAAAAAAAACGAAGAAGTGTATTTTATCTCTTTTTCTTTCCACGTCAAGATATATCACATTTTTATCACCCCAGTGATAAAACGTGTCCCTTCCCAATCAATCCTCTTGTGTCCCTTCCCAATCAATCCTCCCACCCCACTGAGAGTCAGCCATGCTTCTGATTTCTAGTATCATGTAAATTTACCTGTTTAGTTTAGTTTTTATCTGAAATTGTTTGCCTCAATATAACAAATTGAAATTCGTTCATGCTCCTCTGTGTGTCAGTAGGTTGTTCTTTTATATTGCTGAGAAGTATTCTACTATTTGAATAATTAACTTGTTTTAGCCATTCTGTTGTTGATAGAAATTTGAATTCCCTACCAGATTAACTATAATGAATAGGACTGCTATAAACATTTTTGTATGTATCATGAGACATAAAGTAGGTGTATGATTAACTTTGTTAAAAACCACCAAATAGTTTTCCAAGGTGGTTGAACCACTTTCCATTTTCCATTTCCACCAAAAGGGTCTAAGAGTTCCAGTTGCTTCACATTCCTTCCAACACCCGCTATTGCCGGTCCTTTTAATTAAAATGATTCTGGTGTGTGTGGAGTAGTGTCTTATTGTGATTTTAATTTGCATTTATGTGATGATTAATAATGTTGACCACGTTCCCACATGCTCACTAGCCATTTATCTTTGTGAAGTACTTGCTCAAATCTTACTCTTTTTTTGGCCTTTTTATTACTGATTTTCAGGAGTGCTTAATATATTCTGGATGTGGGTCTTTTGTGAGAGAGATACATAGAGAGAGAAAGAGGAAATTTTCTCCCTTTCTGTGCTTTGGTAGTCCATTTTATTTATTTTATTTTTCCCCTATGGTTAGTCCATTTTATGTTCTATCTAAGAAAGCTTTATCCACTCCCATGGTCATGAAGATATTCTCCTAAGTTCCCTGGGGCAGCCCATCCCCTCAAGCTTTATAGTTTAGGATTTCACATTTAGGTGTATCACTGATTGATGTTTGAATGTGAAATCAGTTGTGTACTTCTGGTATCCACTGACATGGCCATGGTTTATTATCGTATATAATGCTCAATTTGATTTTTTAATATTTTATTTCAGATTTCTTCACAAAGTTTACAAGATAGAATTACCTGTAATTTTTAAATATTTTATAATGTCATTACCATGTTTTCATGTCAAACTTGTGACAGCCTCACACAAATATTTGTGAGTTGAGAAGTCAACTGAAAGTATTCAGTTTGGTGGTGTTTCTTTTCTAAATGTTTGGAAGAATTAGGCTACTCCTGCAAGGCTTTGCTTTTTCTTTTTAGAGAGAAAGTTTTAAATTATGTATTTGATTTTTTATTAGATATAAGACCAGTCGGATATATACATTTTTTCCTGTGTTAGTCATGGCAGGTGGTTTTGCATGGTTTATAAGGAATTTGTCAATTTCATCTAAAGCATCAAGTAATTTTTATGTTAATAATTTCCTCATATATTCTTGGCTATTGTATTTATAGTGATACACCTTCATTTCTGATAATGATAGTTTGTGTTTTCTCTTTTTTCTTTTTAAATATCTAGGAGTTTACCAATTTTATTAGTTTTTCAAACATCCATATTTAGCTTTATTTTATCTTGTCTATTGTTTGTGTTGTATTTCATTAGTTTTTATCTCTATTCTTTGTTATCTCTATTATAGAATACTATATCTCAATTCTTTCATTTTCTTTATGTTTAATTTTTTAATCTAACTTCTTGGTATGAATATTTAGATAATTTATTTTTAGTCTATTTTCTTTCCCAATACTTGCATTTGAGGTTATCAAGTTTCCTCTAAGCATGCTTTAGTTGTATCAATTTATATAAATATTTCTATTATTTTGTTTTTAATATATTTTTTATTTCTATTGTAAATTCTTTGAGCCTTGTATAACTTAGAATTTCAAAACAGTTTTGGGACTTTTTTTGCCTTTTTAAAATTGACATTTAATTCAGTTCCATTGTTTTCAGAGAATATATTGTGTATGATTTTAATCCTTTGAATTTTGTTGAGGCTTGCAGGCTCAGCATATGGCTAATTGTTGAAAATGCTCTAAGTGAAATCGTGAAATCTCTCAAATTTGTCAGCTGTTTTTCACTTTCATTATGGTTTTTTTGTTTTGTTTTGTTTTGTTTGTTTGTTTTGAGACAGAGTCTTTCTCTGTTGCCCAGGCTGGAGTGCAGTGGCGCAGTCTTGGCTCACTTCAACATCTGCCTCCCAGATTCAAATGATTCTCCTGCCTTAGCTTCCCGAGTAGCTGGGACTAAAGCCACCTGCCACCATACCCTGCTAATTTTTGTATTTTTAGTAGAGACAATGTTTCACCATGTTGGCCAGCCTGGTCTCAAACTCCTGACCTCAAGTGACCTGCCCACCTTGGCCTCCCAAAGTCCTGGGATTACAGGCCTGAACCATCGTGCCTGGCTATTTCACTTTCATTTCTGAAGAACATTTTCACCAGGCCTAGAATTTTGGATTGGCATTATTTTGTTTTAGCACTTTAAAGATGTAATTCTATTGTCTTCTCACTTCCATCAGTTAGTTAGATAGGAGGAATAAGTTCAAGAGATCTGTTATACAGCGGGGTGCCCATAGTTAATGGCAGTCTACTGTATTCTTTTCTTTATTTTATTTTACTTTAAGTTCTGGGATACATGTGCAGGACATGCAGGTTTGTTACACAGGTATACATGTACCATGGTGGTTTGCTGCACTTATCAACCTGTCATCTAGGTTTTAAGCCCCACGTGCATTAGGTATTTGTTCTAATGCTCTCCCTCCTCTTGTCGCACTAACCCCCAACAGGCCCTGGTGTGTGATATTCCCTTCCTTGTGTCCATGTCTTCTCATTGTTCAACTCCCACTTATGAGTGAGAACATGTGGTGTTTGGTTTTCTGTTCCTGTGTTAGTTTGCTGAGAATGATGGCTATTGTAGTCTTAAAAGTGCAAAGATAGTGAATGTTAAGTGTTCTCACTGCAAAAGTGATAACTATGGGAGGTAATGCCTTTGTCAATTATATTTAAACATTACACAATGTATATACGTACTTCAAAATATGTTATATGTGATAAATACATATGATTTTTATCTGTCAATTAAAAATGTCAGTTGACAGTATTATGTAGTTATTGGGTGTAGTGTTTGTTCTATATATGACATTTAGGTCAATTTTATCAATTGTGTTCAAAATCCTATAACTTTGCGGTCTGTCTACGTATTCTTTCAGTTGCTGAGAAATGTGTGCTAAAATTTCTTATGATGATTTTAGTTTTCTCTAGTCATGTTTTCAGCTGAATTAGCTTTTCCTTTTGGCTTTGAGTTGTTATGAGGAGCATTCAAACCTAGAAATGTAATATTTCTCTTGTGGATTGACCCTTTTATTACAGAAAGCCCTCTATTATACGTTTAGTAAATGCTTTTTGCCTTAAATCTGTTTGTTTGCTACTAGTGTAGCTGTTTCTTGTAAATAGAATGCAGTCGTGTTTTTGTTTTTTTTTTTTTTTAACTTTTATTTACTGGGACCATCTTTTTAAAAAATTTAAATTTTTTAATTTTCTATTTTTATGGGTACATAATAGTTTTACATAGAAAATCTTCGATTTCACTTTCTATGATTTTATATTCCCTGAGGTATTTTAAAGTTTATCATTTATTTCTTAAAACATGATAAATACTGTGGTTTAAAAATCTCTTCTAATATACATAGTATCAGAAGTTTATGGGTGCTATTGTTTTTGCTATATTCTGTTCCTATTAGTTGTCATTTGCGTTGTCTTATTTCTTTTTATGCCTCTTTTGAGTGCCTATTGTTAATTTTCAATGGAAAATTTGATGGGAATTTATTGAGATTAATGAACGTTTTTCCCCTGGATAGACTTTGGTTTTGCTTCTGCCACGTACCAGGGGCACCACATAACAAGACCAAATTCAGGTATTCTTGCCTCACTCAGTTTATGCCTAGCAAAGGTCAGTGGGGATCGGGGTGTGCAAGGAGGTTGTCAAGGGGTTTGGCCTGTGGCCACACTTCTCAAATACTTCTTCTTTTTAAACTTTGTTCAGCAACTCTTCTTTGCTGTTTGGGGGCAGGGTACTTTGTATATCTTTTTGTCCTTACCTGAAGAGCGTCGTAGCCTATCAAAGACCTAGTTTCATATGGAGAAAATCTCTTTTAAGTCTTTATACCTTGAATGGACGTGAAACCTTGACTTCCTTCTCTTTCAGTCCACATGGGCCAGGGATTGGATTGCAAATCAGCGTCACTGGCAAGTTGGGTGTGAAGACATGAGCAGCTTTCATGCTCTTCAGAATTCCACTTGTAAATTTCAGGTTGCGGGGCTTTCGTCTACAAATTGGTTTAGTAGTTCCAGCTGACCTTTCAGCTTTTTAACGCCTTTAAGGTTGTTTTGTTTTTTTTTTAATAAAAAACTTCTGTTTTCAGAGAAGAGTTGATTCATGTAGCCATACTTAACCATTACCTAAATCAATCTCCCTGTTTTCTACACTTTGGTCCTGCTTTGTGTGGACCTGGTACATTCAAATGTTAAGTATTTCTTGGGCTTTGCCTTAAGAAATATCTTCTAATATGACCCCTCCTTTGCCTTAGATGGTGGGTTTTCAATTTCCTCAGCAATTTTTGATGTGTTTGGTAACTCTCTGTTTCTCTCCATGTGGATCAAACCTTTTACATTCTTTTATACTAATCTTAGTGGTATTTTGGAAGCAGCTAAAATAAATGCCCCTTTTCAATCTTATCATGCCTTATCAGAAGTTCAGCCTGTTAAAACCAAATCAAGAACTCTAAAAACACGCCACTGTGATTCTAATGTACATATAGGACTATAAACTACAGCCATACTGCTGTACCTTTTTTTTTAGTGCATCATTTTATATTTGTATTATACTGATTTGTGTATATGTTTTATCTCTTGTGCTCCTGTGAATTCCTAAAGGTGGGAGTTATAATGGGTTTATTTTTTCTCTTCCACAATGCCTGGTATAATATCTATCAAATATTATGGATTTCATAAATGTTTGTCAATAAAAGAAAAGACATGGGTGTCCACAACATGATCTGAATGGTGCTGTTTGAGTGCTAATAAATATTTTCTATTAAGCCCTTTACTTCTCACTCTATAAATGCAACATACTTACCATGAACAGGACAGTAACAGCATTACAATGACTATTTTGGTGAGAATAACCACAGATGTAGTTTTGATCTAGCATGAAACCAAATGTGAGGAGAATGATTCCAGCTATTGCTCCCAGGGCACTAAGGAAATTCATTATTCGGGTCAATATTATCTGAAATAGAATAAGAACATAACAATGTGACTCGGGCGCAGCCCGTACTACAAACAAAGCAATGAGTGCAGAGAATGGAGAGCAGGATTTTAGTCACAGCTTCTTAATGGCACGAGGCAGCTCTGTGATCCTATGCAAATTGCTTCACATCTTTGGGCTTCAGGCCCTCATCTACACAATGGGGGGATCCTGTGAACTTTTAATAACCTTCCCATTCCCCATATTCTATGCCTCAATTAACTCTCATTCAGTTGGGAGGAAAGGTGTGCCTGTAACGATTACATTTTGATTCTCTGGTGAAAGTCATAGTCTATTTACATTTTTGTTTTCAGATCCTATGTTTAACTAAATGCTGCACTTCTCTGCCATTTTTAATTTCTCCCTAAAATGACAAACTAAGGATTTTCAGTCCTTCTCTAAAATCATGTATTGGCATAGTAATATTTTATGTCTTCAATTCTTTGAGTAAAGTAAAAATATTCTACTTATAATTTATCTATACCTTTACATTCACTAGCACCGTATTTTGTATTTTGAGATTCTATTTATGGTTTAATTAGATTGTCTACAGTTTGCCTTTCATATGAGTCAAAGTAGTGCCTGTCAAAGTGCCTGGAATGTTGTAAATACCCAGAAAACAAAAAAGAATGAATAAGTAACTGGAATATTGGAAAAATTCTACCATTAATTGACTAGGAATTTGGACAAGTTATTTAACGATTGTAAACCTCAGTGTCTTCATACACAAAATAAGAGCTAAACTAGATGACCAGAGAAACTTTCTCCTCTGGTGTACTGGGTTATAATTCTAGGAAAACAGGAAGCAAATGCTGTTTATTGGTATCAATACTTGATAGTTTGTGGAATTATGGTGACTTAATGATTTTACAAACTTTTTTCAAGGCCAGGATAAATTATTTGAAAGTTATATATTTTTAATAAAGTGGAAATAGTGAAAATGTAACTCATTACTCTTTTGTGTGTGTGTGTGTGTGTGTGTGTGTGTGTGTGTGTGTGTGGTGGAGTCTTGTTCCATTGCCCGGGCTGGAGTGCAGTGGCATGATCTCAACTCACTGCAACCTCCGCCTCTCGGGTACAAGCAATTCTCCTGCCTCAGCCTCCTGAGTAGCTGGACTACAGGTGTGTGCCACCACACCTGGCTAATTTTGTATTTTTAGTAGAGATGGGGTTTCACCATGTTGGCCAGGCTGGTCTTGAACTCCTGACCTCGTGATCCACCCGCCTCGGCCTCCCAAAGTGCTGGGATTACAGGCATGAGCCACCATGCCTGGCTACAAAATATATTTTTAATAAAGTAGAAATATAACTCACCAGAGTTTCTGTGGTTTTTCTTTTCAGTGCAATTAGGAAGGCTCCAGAATTAATGAACTGTTAAGAGGAATAAATATGTTAATGATGATGGCCATGTTTAGCTGATGTCGAGTTCTTACAGAATAGACTTCTATGCAATTCTTTTACATGCCTGCCTTCTAAGTTCGCACACTCCTCAGGGCAGTGAGAAGGGTAAGTTGCTTTATATGACTTTCCACAAATGGAATAGTGGACGAAACACTGGTCTGGAAATCCGCTTTAGCCCTATTTATTTGAACATGAACATTTTTTTTTTAACCATACAGGGCTTTGGTTTGCTCATCCATGTTCCTTTTATAGCTATTGTGAACTCAGCTTTGATCTCATGACAAAGGGATGTCAAGTCAGTTTACCATCATTAAGATCAGATTCCATCTTATTATAATCCAGTGTATTCTCTTGGATGGGAACATAAGGTGGGGTTGCTGTGAATGTGCTGATAGTTCTTAAAAATCTCCAAGATCTTTCTTGGAAGTGGGTCACATGTGGTAGCATTGTTGTCTAGTGGAAATTTCAAATCTGATTACAGCACATCCATGTTTACATTTCTAGCCCCTTCATGGGCATTTTCCAGCCTCATCCCTCCACCCTCACTCCCCGTGCTGAACTCTTATAGTTCACATAATAGAAAATGCTCTCCCATACCTTCAGCCTTTGCTCATTTTTCTCTCTTGGCATGCAACAAGACATCTCTAATCCTTACACTCAGGCATCCCAACTCCCACCTTCTGTGTGTGTCCTCACCTGATTAACTATTCACCCTTTAAAACTCGTTCAAGCTGGAGATGTCTCTGGGCGTTGTCCCCTCTGTTTTGTTGGTGCCTTTCCTATGGAGGCAGCCCCTGTGTCTATTCTCCCTCATCACACCCTATGGTACTTGTCTGACTCCTCACTCAACTGAGGCCTTGAGCTCAGGGACTGCTGTCTTTTCCCTGAATCCATTGCCCTGCCCATGCTCTGGCACTAAATTAGGTCCTAAGTTAATGTTTATTGATTGCTACTAAGTTGGGTTTAATAAATACCTCTCCGCAGCTTAAAAGGTATATCTGAGAAACCCTTCCCACTGCACTTCTGTAAAGAATAAATTGCTCCTTCATCTCTGCCTACACAAGCACTTCCTGCACCTCTGTGATAATATTTATCACACTGCCTTGAAGTGATCTGTTTACATACTTTCTTGCTAGACTGAGAGGTCTTTGGGGGAGAGGCTCATTGCCTTTCTCTGTGTATCTGGCTTATAATAGATGGTAACTAATTTCGAATGAATGAATAGCCAAATAAACAACTTCAAGCCTCAAAAGAAATATTCCCAAAGGAACTTCAAGACCTAATGATGAAATATCAGTGACTGTGATGAACAAATGGGGAAATCATTTCAACAAGGTTAGTTTTTTGCACTTTTGAAAGCATATCATACAACTGGATCTAGCTTATTTAATTGCAAATAATTCCCTAACATTCTGGTTGGCATGGCTTCAAATTGAACTTGATTGACTATACTCACCAAAACAGAGCCCCAGAATGGATATCCTGAAAGAAATATAAAGGGAAACCTTGGATATGGTTTTAACAAGGTGAAAAGGAAGATAACTCCAAAAGAAAAGGTCATAATTCCAAACAGGATCTGGATAGTCTGCAAATAGAGGAAAAAGTCATGGTGAGGAAAAGCCAAGTGATAGTTTCCCTTCTGTTTAGAAGATCTTCTTTTGGTTAAAAGGATTTGGCAATTACTCTCTTTGATAATTAGGGGAAGAATAATAGAAGTCCCTTTGTGATGCTCCTGGGTACTTTCTTAATTCCTCTATATGGTATTTGGTGAGGGGTAAAATGATCTAAATCAGTGCTCGTGAAAATGTGATCCATGGATTGGCAACATCAGGATCACTTGGGAGCCTGAAATGTGAACTATCAGGCCCTATCCCATACTTACCGAACAGTCTCCAGGTGAGGCTGGGAAATCTGTGTCTTCATAAGCTCTTCAGCTCTTTAGCCCATAAATGTGAATGTTGGAGAAACACTGAATTCTAAATGAGTATACCAGGCTGGCCTCAAGCAGAATGGACCTGGAGATGGCCAGTTCTCTGAGCCTGTGGAGCTATTGTCACACTCTCAGGCCCAGAGGACTCCCCATCTCTTCGGGTTTTTCGGGGTTTTTTTTTGTTTTTGTTTTTTCCTCTCTCCCTCTCTGAGTCACTCTTATGATGCACTGTGACACCAGGCAGTGGTTTGACAAGTGCTGGGGAAGACTAATGAGGACAACATACAAAAATGGAAGGTGTACAACGTGTGAGTCTATGTGCTCTGCTCTCTTCTTCTCAGCCCACCTTCTCAGTCTGAGGAATCTCATTTACTGCCATAGCAACTATCACTTTTTAAGTAGGTGAGTCCTAAATGATAGCATGTTTTTGTCAAGTCCAGACCTATGTGATTCGTTCTTGTCAAACATCCTGTCTCAAATGTCCCACTAACACTCTATATTCACATAGTCTTAAAGAAGAATTGGAATGGGCTCCTACCTTCAAACATGTGCCAAGAGATAATTTTCCTGGCCTTTCCCCTGCCTCAGTAGAATATACATAGGAGCAAGTCTTACTTACCCCTATGATTTTCATTTTTGTAGCAAATAATTTTTGCAAGGGGCTTTGAGTCGAAAAGGTCGTGGTTGAAAGTTCGGTGGATTCATATTCTGGAGCAATGATTTCTGGAGGAAATACCAGAAACACCGGACTGTGTGCGGTGCTTGAATCCATGATGGTGTCGGTGAAAATTTGAAAGGAGATTATTTAGTTGGTACTTCAGCCTCGACCATGTTCTTTTCTTGTGCTGAGGCTGCCTGGAGCACTGGAATTGTTTGCTTTGTCTTGGAATTATAGAACAACAGAGTCACAGAGTCATAGAATCTCAGGATGGCTCGAGATCCCAAGACAGCTCTAAGTAAAATGCCTGGGACTGGGGATAGGAGAACCTGACAAGTAGTCCTGGTTTAGTTAGGGGTTTACTGTAACTTTTGGCAAGTCGCATCCCCCTTTCCTGGTTTCTGATTCCTCATATGTACATTGACCAAATCGGACTAGATGATCTACATATAAAGACATTTTAGGGACCGCGTATGGTGGCTCAGGCCTGTAATCCCAACACCTTCGGAGGCTGAAGCGGGCGGATCGCCTGAGGTCAGGAGTTAGAGATCAGCCTGGCCAAACCCCGACTCTACTAAAAATATAAACAATTAGCCGGGTGTGGTGGCGCCTGCCTGCAGTCCCAGCTACTCGGGAGGCTGAGTCATGAGAATTGCTTGAACCCGGGAGGCGGAGGTTTCCTTGAGCCGAAATTGCACCACTGCACTCCAGCCTGGGCGACAGAGCAAGACTCTGTCTCAAAAAAAAAAAAAAAAAAAAAAAAAAGGACATTTTGGTTACCAAATGGCAACTAGATACACATTTGTTCCAGTTCCATGTCTTCAGACGCAGGTAGAACGCAAAACTTCTCAGGCCACAGAACAAATTAACCACTTCTTAAAGTATAGATAACATCCATTTTTCCTGTCACTTTGTGGTTTTGCCACCTGATTTAAGTAGCTTTAGCTGTGTAATAAATCCCTCAAAATGTAGTTACTTCCGGCAACCACCGTCGGCTTTTGTTTACACACCGTGGGTCCTGTGTGTGGTCTCTTATCTGAGCCTGCTCAGCACTTCTCTACTAGGCTCTCTCATGCAACTGTGGTCACCTGGTGGGGTGTTCAATTCCGTGAGTTAGGATGGCCTCAGTCGTGTCTCTGGCAGTTGGCAGACTCCTGGTTCTCTTCCAATTCACAAATACTTTTCAGACCTCTGCTGAGTCATGTGTGCTAATGTCATATTGACCAAGCAAATTTCCTAGACAACCCAGATTCGAGGGTAAGAAAATAGGCCCCCTAATGTCTTCATGGGAGGATCTGTACTTCCATCTTGAAAGGAGGAGAATGAAGGGAGGGGAACAATTTGTGTCTATTTTTAACTGTACCTTGTCATTTTCTGGTGTTTCCTATTGAGATCAGGTCTTCCTTAATTGAACCTCATGATGTGACAGCCTCTAGTCACTTGCCAGTTAGAATATTTTAAAAGGCCACCGCTCCCTCACAATTTCTTTTCTCTGAACGTATCCATCTCTTGTTCAATTTTCTATGGACGTTGAATCATAATGGTGATTATCCTTCATGAACATCATCTGATGTTGTGTTAGCGTTCCCTAAGTTAAGCACACTATGTTGCAACATGCTTTTATAAAACACCATTTCACCCTAATTACTCAGGTTTTAGCTTTGCTCTAGACCTTTCCCAGTTTTTGTTTTTTCTCCCTCTAAGCATTATGACTAGCACAGTGTTCTAATAGCTATCTGACAAATGGCAGAAATATAACTTTAATTTTTATTATTCTTTAATTCATGCAAGCTAGTTCTGGCAATGCAGTGGAAGACTTACTCTTTGGAGAAGAGAAACCTAGAATGAACCCCAAGCTCTTTTATTTACTCATTATGGGGTCTAAGCCAAGTTATCTATTAATTTACATATTTATTAAAACATTACATTTCTTTGATGAGAATAAAAATTGTTATACAGTTATCGTGACTGAATTTTAAAGTACCTGGAATGTAGTAGATGCTAAGTAAATTGTATTAGTAATAAAAATAAGAGTAATAAGTATTATTTCTCTTATTGTTGCCATTTTTAGCATGGTGAGCAGATACTTTGTCTTGCTTTATGTTTGCATTATATCCAAAAGTTCATTTTGGTTGATTCTTTATAGGTTAAATGTATTTCTATGAGCTTAGCTATAGCACTGGAAATGTCACACTGAATCAGTGCAGACGTTATTTTTTTATTCATTTATTTTTTGACAGAGTCTTGCTCTGTCGCCCAGGCTGGAGTGCAGTGGCGTGATCTCAGCTCACTGCAAGTTCTGCCTCCTAGGTTCATGCCATTCTCCTGCCTCAGCCTCCCGAGTAAGCTGGGATTACAGGTGCCTGCTACCATGCCTGGCTAATTTTTTGTATTTTTAGTAGAGACATGGTTTCACCGTGTAGGCCAGGTTGGTCTTGATCTCCTGACCTCGTGATCCACCCGCCTCGGCCTCCCAGAGTGCTAGGATTACAGGCATGAGTCACCACGCCTGGCCCCAGTGCAGACATTATTTTACAATTTCTCCATTTCAGGGTGGCTGTGGAACTCAGTGGCCTCCTGCTAATAAATGCCTAGGCCCCTTTATACATTGATGACATGTATCTATTCGCTACTTCAACAATTTTCCATATCCTCAGATTTCTTATTTTCCAATCTGCCAAAATCTACTCTTTTAATGCAAATTACTCTAGTCTTAAGGTGGTTTATGGAATAAAATATAATATGTTTGTATTCGTTAATGTTCTGAAATTCAGCCTTGATGTCAAGCTTCTTATTGCTAAGTATTCCAGAGAAGTTATGATGATCCAAGGAATCCAAGTTCTCTGATTCACAGTCAATGGGATTAAGCCTTTCCTCACAGCCTCTCATTTGATTCCCTTGCTGGAAAGTTCCAAGAAAAACACTCTATATTCTTTCCCTTATTCTTCTGTTACTGCAGCTGAAAGTCAATTTTCTTTGTTTTTAAGTTTCTCTTATTTTCCTCTGTTGCAAAAGCCCTCCTTTAAAAAGATCCATATCCATACTCTGGAGAGAACAACTCTGGGAGCAGAATTAGAGCAGTCAACTGTTGTGGCCAGATGTCATCTGCTTAGGAGTCCCCAAAGGTTTTTTTGTTTTTAAAAATTATAAACAATAATAGTGTCTTTAAATCTTATTCCATGAATGATGGTAAATCCCAGTGTCACTCTCAGTGTCTCCAGACATTTCTTGGAAGGTGCAAGTGAATACGAGGGAAGGGGAGCCACTGGGACTTCTATCGTGTGGAGTGGTCTCAAGCCCTGATTTTCTGCATCTATTGAATTCTTAGTTTTCTCTGCATGTCTGGGCTTCTGTCTTTGTTGACTGTTTTTCTCACTGCACTGTCCTTTTGGTTGTCATCCTGCTTCTTCCCTACTCTGAAGTAGTACTAGTACAATCTTGCATGTATAGCATACTTTAAAAATAAGATTAGAAGACTATTCTACAGAACCTACAAAGGCAGCACCAGGGATTTCCTATGGTATCTTCTGACATACACACTCTAATTACTAATTTCAGACTTACACATAGGTAATAGATATTCCCTTTGTGACTACCTAGGAATTTTATGTTTAAAGAGCAAAAAGATTCTTTGTTTCATTGTGGTCAGATGGGATTTTTATGCCCTCACTCCCTTTCCCAATTTGCAAGAAGAAAACGTGTATATTAGTATGCTTAGGCTACTATGGTAAATTACTATGACTGCTTCATTTAAACAGCACAGATTTATTTCTCATACTTTTGGAGGCTGTGAATTCCAAGATCAAAGTGTCAGCTAATTTGATTCCTTGTGGGATCTCTGTTCCTGGATTGCAGATGACTGCATTATTTCTGTCCTCACATTATCTTTCCTCTGTGCGTACACAGGCATGTGAGCATGCACACACAGAAAACGAGCAGGAGACAGAGGCCTGGTGTCTTTTCATATAAGGACATTAATCCCATCTGGGATTCACTCTCATATCTTCATCTAAACCCAACAGCTTCAAAAGCCCATCTCCAAATATCATCACACTGTGAGCTAGAGGTTCAACAAATGCATTTAGAGGGGGATGCAGTTCACTCAATAGCAGGGAGATAATTTGTATAATTCAGAATAAAGAGAGGTACTTTGGCGGCATAAACTAGATCAAGTTTACGCCATAAGAAGTAATACCGACTAGTAAGAGAATTCGTTTTATAGATGTTTTATTATGGAACAAATTTGAGCATCTACTCTGTGACAGATATTTTAAACACTATACATCCATTAATTATCCAATCTTCTTGACAACCCTGTGCTGAGTACTACTCCTATTCATATTTTATAGATGAGGAAACTTAGGCATGGAAATTTTAAGAAACTTTCCCAAAGTATCCCAGCTAGTAATGGTGCTGGGTCAAAATTATGATCCAGTTGCTTTAGATTTACATTCCATGTACTCAATTTCATGCTTCAGAACTTTGCCTTGAGAACTAAAGCTTTCTCCAGTGATGCCTAAAACTTTAAGTCTCTGACCAGAAACTCCACATTTGGATCCTAGGGTAGGTTCAGAGAAGAAAAAAAAAAAATCACAGGGACCACAGGGAAAGAAAGGTGGATATGTGTATGTGTTAGTGGGGGAAGCAGAGTGAGAGATGAGAGTTTCCAAATGTCCAAAGAGTACCTTGTGAATTGATGGAGGATATTATGGCTGAAAAGGAGATCTGCACATTCCTCAGGACTTTGTGTCTGTGTGGTTCACTAACAGTAACATTAGCCTTTTAGAAATGTGATGGATCTATATGCCTTTCTAGGCATTGTAACCACAAGTGAGAGGTTGCATAAATGTAGATTATTATTTTCCAGAGAAGATCTCTGGATCCATGTTTTAAAGTAATACATTTTTGTTTCTGCTAATGCCATATCTCAATGAGGACTTGCTTGGTATACATTTGCATCCCAGCAACTCCTCTGATCTATGCAGGTGATTTCAACTAAGACTCATTCCAGATTGTGGCCCCAAGACTGTGAGTATACACAAGATATGATGGTTAACTTTATGTGTCAATTCAACTGGGTCATAGACTGCCCAAACATTTAATTAAAACATTATTTTGATTAAAAAGTCAGGAAATAACAGGTGCTGGAGAGGATGTGGAGAAATAGGAACACTTTTACACTGCTGGTGGGATTGTAAACTAGTTCAACCATTATGGAAAACAGTATGGCAATT
This sequence comes from Piliocolobus tephrosceles, assembly GCF_002776525.5. Classification (NCBI taxonomy): domain Eukaryota; kingdom Metazoa; phylum Chordata; class Mammalia; order Primates; family Cercopithecidae; genus Piliocolobus; species Piliocolobus tephrosceles. The sequence goes on from NC_045446.1 coordinate 13,214,237, forward strand.
CCTCAAGGATCTAGAACTAGATGTACCATATGACCCAGCCATCCCACTACTGGGTATATACCCAAAGGATTATAAATTATGCTACTACAAAGACACATGCACACGTATGTTTATTGCGGCACTATTCACAATAGCAAAGACTTGGAATCAACTCAAATGTCCATCTGTGACAGACTGGATTAAGAAAATGTGGCACATATACACCATGGAATACTATGCAGCCATAAAAAAGGATGAGTTTGCGTCCTTTGTGGGGACATGGATGCAGCTGGAAACCATCATTCTTAGCAAACTATCACAAGAACAGAAAACCAAACACCGCATGTTCTCACTCATAGGTGGGAACTGAACAATGAGATCACTTGGACTCGGGAAAGGGAACATCACACACCAGGGCCTATCATGGGGAGGGGGAAGGGGGGAGGGATTGCATTGGGAGTTATACCTGATGTAAATGACGAGTTGATGGGTGCTGACGAGTTGATGGGTGCAGCACACCAACATGGCACAAGTATACATATGTAACAAACCTGCACGTTATGCACATGTACCCTAGAACTTAAAGTATAATAATAATAATAATAATAACATTATTTTGGCCGTGTCTGTGAGGGTGTGTATGGATAAGATTAATATTTGAATCAGACCTATGGTGTGGGTGTGGGCTAGTTGATTACGGTGTCCCTAGAGGTAAAATAGACAGAAATACTTTTAAATTATTCCTTGATCTATATAAGTAGAAAAGTTCTAGGTCATGTGAATGAAAGCCTAACCTGAATCATAAAAATAGAAACTCATAGCCCCTCAATCAATTCCCAGACCTGAGCCAGTTTACAGACCTTCAATAAAATTTACAAACCCAGAAAGAACTCCTTGAATTAAAGGGGAGACCAGGTCTCCTTGAGGAAGGACCTGGTGCATTACCAAGAATTTGTACTGTTAATCTTTCTCACAGCCTTCCTCAAAGGGACCTGCAGCCTTTTTCCAGGGTACTGAGCATTGGGGAAAAGGAAATAACCAGACCTCTCAGGGACTACTAGACACGGACTCTGAACTGATACTAATTTCAGGAGACTCAAAACATCACTGTGGCTTACCACTCAGAGTAAGAGCTTGTGGAGGTCTGATGATCCATGGAGTTTTATCTCGGGTTAATCTCACAATGGATGCAGTGGGCTTCCAAACCCATCCTGCGGTTATTCCCCCAATTCCAGAATGCATAATTAAAATAAATATACTCAGTAGGTGGTAGAATCTCCATATTATTTTCCTACCCTGTGGAGTAAGGACCATTATGGTGGGGAATACCAAGTGGAAGCCTCTAGTACTGCCTCTGCCTAGGAAAATAGTAAAGCAAAAGCATCACCACATTCCTGATGGGGCCACAGAAATTAATAAATCCATCAGTAACTTAAAAGATGCCAGGTTGGTGACTCCCAACACATTCCTTGAGGGGTTACAGAGATTAATGGCACCATCAGTAACTTGAAAGATGCAGAGGTGGTGATTCCCACCACATTCCTATTCAACTTGTATGTTTGGCATGTGCAGAAGACAGATGGATCTTGGAAGATGACAGTGGATTACCAATTGGAGGGGACTCCAATTGCAGCTGACATGCCAAATGTAGTTTCACTACTTGAGCAAATTAACACATCCTCTAGTACCCAGTATAATGTTATTGATCTGATAAATGCTTTTTCTGGATAGATATTAGTAAAAACCACCAGAAACAGTTTGCTTTCAGATGACAAGGCCAGCAATACACATTCACTGTCATACCTTGGGGGTATATCAACTTTCTAGCTCTATGTCATAATTTAGTTCACAGGGATCTTAATTGCCCTTTTCTTCCACAAGATATCACACTGGTCTATTAGATTGATGACATTATGCTGATTGGACCTAGCGAATAAGACGTAGTAACTACTCTAGGTTTATTCATAAGATATGTACATGCCAGTGTGTGGAAAATAAATCTGATAAAACCTCAGGGTCTTGTACCTCAGTGAAATTTCTAGGGATCAAATGGTGTAGGGAATATTGAGAATCTCTTCCAGTATGAGGATAAGTTGCCACATCTGGCTTCCACAATCAAAAGCAGGCACAGCATCTAATGAGTTTCTTTGGATTTTGGAGGCAACATATCCCTCACTTGGGTGTGTTGCTTTGGCCAATTTGCCAAGTGACTTACAAAGCTGCTACTTTTGAGTAGGACCAAAAGAAAAGCCTTCACAACAGGCCTAGGCTTCCGTGTAAGCTGTCTTCTGCTCGAACCATACCATCCAACAGATCCAATGGTGCTTGAAGTATCAATGGTAGATAGGGATGCTATGTAGAGCCTCTGGTAAGGTAGGCTCCTATAGGTTTATTGTTGAATGTTGGAGCAAAGCCCTTCCATCCTCTTCAGATAACTGAAAGGGGTTACTGTGCTGGGTGGGGTGATTGTTTCTGATGACTAAGGGGAAATTAGACCACCACTCCACAGTGGAGATAAGGAAGAGTATGCTTGGAATATAGGAGATCCCTTCATGCATCTCTTAGTATTATCATGACCTGTGATTAAGGTCAATTAAGAAAACTGCAACATCTCAATCCAGGCAGGACCAGTAATTGTCCAGGCTTTTCAGGAATGAAAGTTTGGGTCATTCTACCAGATGAAAAACCATGGCCAGCTAAGGTGCTTGCTGAAGGCAAAGGGACTACAGAATGGGTAGTAGAATAAAGTAGTTATAAATATCAGTTATGACCACATATCCAGTTATAGAAACCACACACACACACACACACACACACACACAATCTTTTCCCTCTCATTCTCTAATCATGTAACCTAAGGCATGTTTATATTATAGTATTGTTAACTTTACATCACATGATTTAAATCATAGAAGTTGCTAGACAGTAAGGAGAAGAGTAAATATCATTCACAGACTTTACCCTTCTTCTGAGAAGAGGTTGGTACATTTCCAGTTGTATGCATGACAGTTGTAACATATAATGAAGAATTATGACCTTTTAGTCTTTATTTGGAGATTAAGTATAGCTTAAGGAGATGCATAGGAGTGTGAGGTTGACAAGGGATGGCCTTTTGATGGTTAATTGTATGCACATCTTGATTGAACTATAGGTGCCCAGATTTTTGGTTAAACTTTATTCTGAGTGTATCTGTGAGGATGTGTCTGGATGAGGTTAACATTTACATTGGTAGACTGAATGGATGGCTTCAATTTAATCTCTCATTCTTCTGTTACTGTAACTGAAAGTTAATTTTCTTTGTTTTTAAGTTTCTCTTATTTTTCTCTTTTGTTAAAGCTCTCCTTTAAAAAACTCCATATCCATCCTCTGGAGAGAACAATTCTGGGAGCAGAGTTAGTGCAGTCAACTGTTGTGGCCAGATGTCACCTGCTTAGGAGTCTCCAGATTGTCTAGTTTTCTTTTTTTTTAATTATAAATAATAATAGTGTCTTTAAATCTTATTCCACGAATTGTGGTAAAACCCAGTGTCACTTTCAATGTCTCCAATTAGGGCCTAAGTAAAAGCAAAGCCTGAGCAAGAGAAAATTTGCTTTCTCTGCCTGTCTTTGAGCTGGGACACTGGACTTTTCCTATCTTCGGACTAAGACTTGAACTGGAATTTAAACTCTTAGTTCTGAGGCCTTCGGACTTTGACTAGAACTATACCGTCAGCTCTCCTGGGTCTCCAGCTTTCAGATCTTGGGACTTCTCAGCCTTATAATTATGTGAGCCAATCCCTTATCTATCTATCTATCTATCTATCTATCTATCTATCTATCTATCTATCTATCTATCTATC
>NC_045446.1:13218063-13378496 GCF_002776525.5 Piliocolobus tephrosceles
ATCTATCTATCTATCTATCTATCTATCTATCTATCTATCTATCTATCATCTATCTTCTATCTGTCTTCTATATGTCTATCTGTATCTGTCTGTCTATCTATCTAATCCTCTTGGTTCTGTTTCTCTGGAGGACCCTGATTAATACACCACACTAAAACTGACTATGCCCCTTACTCTTGCTCCAACCTGTGCCTCTTCCTCTGTTTTGTTGATGGTAATGATGTCTCAGCCAGCTAATGTTTTAAGCTAGAGAAGATGGTTTATTCTTCATTTTCCTCAATTCTACACCTCTAGTTCCTGTCCCATCATGACAATTTTACTCTTGAGTTATCATTTTAGTCTCTACTCTTCTATACATCCCTAGGTCACTTAGTATCTCTTTCTTCACTATTTCAAGACCTAATTGACTCCCTGCCTCCATCTTTCTCCAATTCATCCTCCACACTGCAGCCACAGTAATCTCTTTAAAACACCAACTCAGTTAGTTCCCGCTTTAAAAGTCAAACGTGTTTCTAAGAAATTAGGAAAACATTAATTTTTAAAATTATGTGTATTTTTCCATGTGTACTATTTATGGGAGCCCACAGTCTTTCCTGATTGTGGTTACTTCAGTGAGAAAAGGAGCACAGAAATTTAAGGTTATTAATCAATTTATCTTAAAATAGGTTATCTTGGATTATTCGAGTAAGTCCAGTGTAATAAAATGACTCCTTAAAACCAGATGCAGGAGAGGGAGTCAGATTTGGGTTTGAGAAGACTTGACACACTGTTACCAGGTTGAAGATGGAAGGGATCACATGAGAAGGAACGCAGGAGCAGTTCTCAGCTGACAGCCAGCAAGGAAATGGGAACCTCAGTCCTGCAGCCACAAGGACTGGATTCTTCTAACAATGGGTGAACTTTGAAGAGGAGCCCAACCCCCGAACCACTGCCCTAGCCAGTCCTCTGATTTTGGCCATGTGATATTCTGAACAAATAATTTAACCAAACTTTCCTGGGCTTCTGAACTGAGAGATAATAAGCTTGTTGTTTTAAGCAGCTACCTTTGTGGCAATTTGTTATGTAGCAGTAGGTAACTAACACAAGGAGATACGAGTAAGATTCCTGCCATTTTGAGCAAGATTTGACTTTTTTTGTGCCTTAAAGACTCTATTACTCAGCTTAGACTACCTTCTAGCCAAACAGCTCTATGCATTCCTTGCCCTAATACGGGTTTTTCTTTTAGATCACAATCCAGTTGAATATTCAAATTGGAAGTAATCTACACCATGATTTATGGACCAGGCTCCATTCTCTAGAGACTCAAGATCTTGTGGATCCTAGATTCTCTACATCTGGCCAGTGCACAAGGGAAAAAAATATTGTAGAAATAATACTGGCAATTTTAGGGGTCAAACTTTATATTCCATTGGCAATCGTTACCTTCTCACCTACCTAGATGCAAGGCAGCTGGGAAGTGTAAGTTAGCTGTAGGATATTGATTCTAGTAAATGAAAATGCAATTGTAAGCAGCCAACTTATTTTTTTCCACAGTTCTTGGGATCTGAGTGTATAAGGCAGTAGTATCTTAAATCAACTTTTCCCAATTTTACTACAAACAAGCCTGACATATTCTAGGAAAGACATATTATATTTGGAATAAGACAGTTTTTAATAAAAAAAAATAGGTTGCCTTTAAGCAAATCATAAATTTTCTAGTTTCCCACAGCCTTTTGCATTTTGTCTTTTAAACAGATACTTCAAACATTATATTTCCTTATGGATCTTAAACACATTCGATTTTGTCAACTTTAGACCCAAACTCATTGACAGGACAGTATTAGGTGTCTGAGAAAGGAGAGGTCAAGGGAAAATGCCTTTGAGAAACAGAGAGGAAAGAGAGACTTCTGTAGATTAGAAAGGTTAACTATGGGTTCTGGGGGCTTTGGAAGCTTCTGGCTTGCCCCTTAGCATCTCCTTCAGTGGGATGGAAAGACCTCAGAAGTGCTTTTTACATTCTTCCATTCTCACATTGTAAGTCTAACCCATAGGCATTGTATTCTTGCAATTTTGGAAAAATTCCTGTGTTCCAAATGTAGCATAGAAGCAACAAGTTCACAGGACACATAAGGTATATTTGAACTGGGCCTATAAGTTTCTCAGTGGTAACTGGTGTGGACTAGTCACTGATGATGGAAATTGTCTCTCCAGTGACTTGGCACTGTTTAAGATTCCAGGATCCTTGTACATTTCTGCAGAAATGTGTATGTGTGTATGTTGGGTAGATATAGGGATGAATTGGCAAGAGTAACTGTATGGGTTAGATTCTCAAAGAATTTGATATAAAATTGTGTGTGTGTGTGTGTGTGTGTGTGTGTGTGTGTTTATATATTCTTCCTAAACACCTGAGTTTGTAGACTGAAAGTTAAACTCTTTACATAGGCACTACAGAAACACATGCTAATCTAGCTAAAGCAAAAGATAGAAATTATTAGTATTTTTCAGAGTAAGTTAAATACAAGGTGGTGGTCATTCAGGAACTAGAGGCTAACTCAGATAAGGACTCTATCAAGGTCAAGCAATCATGTGAAGCTCAGGAAGCTAACATTTTACTACAAAGGCACAGGCAGCAAGGAACATATAGCCAGTCATAAGGAGCTCTGTATCTTATTATACTACTACATATAACTTCTCCGTTCACCTGTCAGTAGAGACGCCAAGCTCCCATTTATGCCCTTAGAAATGTTTTATTGAATGTATTCTTGAATCAAGACTCTGTGCTGAAATTCTATAGAAGACACAAATATGACACAGTCTGGATTATTCACAAGATGGTGAGAGAACTGTAATAGTGCATTGTCATTATGAAAATATGAATAAAGTTGGGGAGAGATCCCTAGAAATACCTATTATAGAATTTTTGAAACAGGAAGCACAAAACACAGAAGTTAATGGGAGTGATAAAAATTGAAAAAAAAAAAAAGGGACAGTATCCAAATGTACCAAAGAGATAAAGGGAAAGAGAATTGAAAAAAAAAAAAAACATGATTAGGCTTGGAAGATTGAGGTAACTGATAGCTTTTGATAACACAATTTCCTTTGATGACAGAGGATGAAATTATGTATCATAAGGGTTGAGAAGTTAGAATCAGTAAATGCAGGCATAAAGAAGGGAGCTGAAGCTTCACTCAATACAATACATTATGTCATATTTTCTATTATGACATCTGCATCTCTGTTCTTTCCTAATTTCTACTTTCCTATCTCTAGATATCTCTTAATCCCTCCCACTCCATCTGTCACATTCTGTATTCATTGCCACATTCTACCTCATTAACAATTGAACAAACTCAGTCCATATATTCTCAACATAGATATGAGGAGGGAGAGTAAATAAGAGGATTGGAAACAGCAAGACAGGGAAATGGGAGAAATTGTTGTTTCTTGCTGACTCTTTTGGTTCATGAACCCTTAGAGAGCCTTCACAGACTTCCCTGTTGATTTTCTGAACTCCTATAATGCCAAAAGGGGGAGACGAAAAATACTAGCATCACACCAAAGGAGGGCCATTAGATATTAAGTTATAAGATGAAGTCGTGATTATAAACTGAAGCACTAACTTTGATGACAAGGAGTATACATGTGAATTATTTCTTCACATACAGAAAGTGATGATACAGTGTTAACATTCGGTTTGTTGTCATTTTATTTTCAGTAAGAACAAATTGAGTGCTCAGCATGCCCTTCATTTTTTTGTAAGCTAATTAGGTAGCAACCACAATTGAGTATGCAGGTTGGAGGAGACGATATTGTTTTTTCCTAATTTAATTCCATTAACGGGGGCAGTGAGGCACTTGGGTAGATTCTGCATGTTAGTCAGAGTCTTCAGATTGCTGTTCCTCTTTTGGACCACATGAAGTAGAAGTTAAATTCACATCTTCTTTATATGAATTTGAGGAAGCTGAAGTGCTTGGCTGCACATCTTGTTCTGAATCTAGATGGGACAAATGGCCTACACACGTGTCTTGTACTGAGCTTTGGCCAGAAGAAGAATGAAAATCTGGCTTCATGTTTTCTGATTGCAGGTCTCCTGAGGCTTGTCCTGTACATTTCATGTCCTCTGGTTTGATGTCTCTAGTATACATATCTCCTTTCTGTGTAACTCTGGATTGAAGGTCTTCTTGGTCTTTATCTTGACTGGCTTGATATTCTAGGTTATGTTGGGCTGTTGTGTGCTGGGTTTGGACTTCGCGGTATAGAGCTATCTGCTTTAGGGCTTCTTTCTCTAATGGATCCTGTGTTTGCCAGTGCTGCATTTCAAATTGCCATTCTCTTGCTTTATAATCTTTGTTTCTCCAGCCTTGAGTTATCCATTCAGGGGATTTTTGGCCAAAAGATTGACAGTCTTGGGTTGTCCAGTCTGGAGACTGCTTTTGTGGGTATTGCCAGAATTGGTATTGCTGTATTTGGGATTCTGAATCTTGGCATAACAGTTTTGGCACTTTCTCCACCTGAGCTTGCTGTCCTTTGGCTCGAACATTTTGGGATTGTCCTTTCGGGGATTTCTTCTCTTGGGTCTGCTGGTCTTCGGTTTGCTGATCCTGGATTTGCTTCTTTGAGGGTTGCTCCTCATCAGTCTGCTGGTCTTTAACTTGTCCATCTTTAGATTGTCCTTCTGGGTGTCGTTCCCCTTTGGCTTGCTGATCTTCAACTTGTTGATCTGGGAGTTGCTCTGTAGTTTGATTAAGTTGAACTTGCTTATCTATGGAGTGCCTCTTTGGGGATAGCCAGTCTTTGATTTGCTGGTCTAAGGATTTCCGCTTTGGAGATTGCCAGCCTTTGCTTTGCTGATCTAAGGAATGCCTCTTTGAGGATTTATGGCCTTTGGTTTGCATGTCTAAAGAATATCTCCTTAAGTATTGCAAGGCTTTGGTTTGCTGGTTTAAGGAATGCCGTCTTGAGGATTTTCTTCTATGGAATTCCTCCTGAGATTTCCATTCTTTGGTCTCTTCCATAACTTCTGATCTAATATCTTGATATGACATTTGTAAAATTTGCCGGTTTTGAGGTTCAGTGTTTTCTGGTTGAAGATCTGGGGGCTGCTGAAGTAGCTGTTGTATTTTAGGGAACTGCACAATATGGGGTGTTGAGGCTTCAGGTAATATGGCGTGCGCTGATAGAGCTTGGGATAGCATATCTTGGGAAGGTGTGTCTTGGGGTGGCATGTTGTGGGGTGATGTGTCTTGAGATAGCATATCTAGGGATTTCATGTCTTGGGATGTCATGTCAGGAAACAGCATATCTTGAGATGGTGTGTCTTGGGATAGTATGCCTTGAGGGGGCAGGTCATTAGCTGTCAGATTATAAGACTGTTTGTCATGGGATGTTGTAGACCTAGATGGCATGGATTGTTCTGACAGGCCTTCTACTGGTAGAGCTTGGGATGGCAAGTCTTCAGGTGACAGATATTCGAGTTTTAGTATAGAATGGGATGGAAAAACTTGGAGTGACACAGCTTGGTCCTGCGGAAACTGGGTTTGCATTTGGGAAGGTTGTACAATAGCAGATTGTAGATCTTCATCTTTCATTTGTTTAAATGTAGAGTCGAGCTGAATGGGCATATTTTCTGAGGGCTTTTCCTCTAATGTAGCAGGCAAAGGTTTTAGTTCAATTTCCTCCTCTGAAAATTTGGGAGATGGAAGGATACTTTGCTTTTGTTCATCTGGCACAAATTCCGTACCTTTATTACCTGGTTGGGAGACTAAAGGACTTCTAGAGAGTCTTAACTTGAAGAAAGCATAGCCTCCAAAGAAAACAGAGTGTGCATTTGTTGTTGAATCATCACTGGAAAACTCTTCTTGAAGCTCAAATTGTAATTGAGCATTTTCTTCTGGGGCAGGTTGTTCACTATTTTGAGTAACATCAGAAGGCAAGAAAAACAGGACCTATAAAACCAAGGATGAGGGTAATTAATATGACAGAATCATGTCTGATTTTTTTTTCCAAGTTACTTTTCATCTCTGACTTAAGACAGTAGATAGGAAATAACATCTAAATGAGAAGGCAGAAAACAAATGCCAGCCCTGCCTTTACTATCAACTTATTGGTATTATTTTAGAAAAGTCATCACCTTTTAGTTTTTCAAATATTGAACCGAGGAATTTGATTAAGATTGCCTCAAAAATTCCTCCCATACTTAATATTATAAAGCTTCTGAGACATTTTATATCATCTAGTCAATATTCATATATTCATGCTTAATCTGTAGTGGTTTATTGATCACCTAGATGAACTAAATGCTGGGAATCAAAGACAATTATATGTGGGTTTTTCCCTTAAGGTGCTCACAATTATCTGTACATCAACATATAAATAGATAATAGTAATACAATTCAGCAAATGCAATTATATAAATAGATACTTAGTGCTTTATGGAAACATAGAAGATGACCTGATTCTGAGACAACCTGGAAATGCTTTACAGAAGAGGCAATATTTAATCTGTGTCTTAACAGCTGAGTAGGAATTACTCAGGCATAGACGGTAAGATGAAATAAGACAGGAGTCAGAATCCAGGTAGAAGCAGCAGTGGAATAGCGGGTACAAAAACACAAGATTGTGATACGGCATGGTGTGATGGCAGAGGGTAAACAGTTAGATATTGCTGATATTATTAGATGGTATGCTAGGCTAGGAAGTTTGGACTTTCCTTTACAAATAAGAGAAAGCTATTGGAGTTTTTGAAACAGCTAAGTGACAGCATCTGATACAACCTGCAATGCTTTCCATTAGTTCTCATGTTATTATTATAATTTTTAGGAGGTTGTTACTGCAGCACAACCTGCTGCTTTTTATTCTGACTCCATGGATTACACCTTTCTGAGGTAATTCATAGAGTCAGAATAGACTACTTGTTCTATTTGATGAAGTGGATCAGAACTCAGTGATTAAATGAATTAATTATGCTTACCTCGTTGGCTAATAGCAGGCCTAGATTGAGAATCTACACATTCTCTTACATAATACATTGTATTTCCCACTCTCCTAATTAGTTTTTCACACCTATATTTCATCTCTATTGAAGGACTATTTATGTGAGTATAAATGGTACTTTGGAAGAGATTTCTATATTTCTAAGAATCCTCAAACTTTTGTTTCATGTGAATTTTAATTTATTCTTTCATTTAAAAAGAGGTTTGGAAGAATGAATTATAGTTTCTCTGTTTATTCAAGCTCTTAAGTGCTATGATTTTAAATTTCCTCATCATTAATGAGAACTCAGTGATTACCAGATGCTAGACAAAGTTCCAAAGTCATCCCAAAGAATTAGTATGACATCCCTATAAAGTTATTATCCTTCTTTTAGAATTGAGGCAACTGAGGTTCAGAGATGTTAAATAACCAGACCAGTATCATAGAGCTGTTTACCTGGAAGGATTTAAACATTGTAGTTGAATCCAAGGTCTTGTGCTTTCCTCTCTGATCTATGCTTCTTGTATTAATAACTTCACCTACTTCCTACTTCAGGATGGCTATGACTAAAGACCATATGAAATAATACTTTCAAGCACAGAAACTGGCACAGAGAAATTTCTCTGTAAATGTAGAGTTCACTTTTCCTTTCCTTTTCTTGAGATCAAGGTACATATTTTATTATTTTTGAATCCCCTGTTGTACTTTGCACGTTACTATGCCATTAGTGGATTAAAGATCTGTATTCACTGAATTCAATTGAAGAGCAATTTAGTGTGAGTAACTTACTTTAATATTGTTTCTAAAGGGCTTAAAACAGGATTTGTACTCTCCTCTAGTTGTATTATATACAAATAATGCAATAAAGGTGAAAGCATAAGATGAAAAATGACAAAAGCCAATACCCATTCATGATTTTTAAAAATCTGCATAACAGAGTAAATTTGCTCTGTAAAAAACCTACAAATAACATCATATTTAAGAGTGAAATATTGAACATTTTCATCCTAAGATCAAGAACAAGGAAAGATTGACTATTTTCATCACTTATTTTAAACATTGTATTGGGGGCTACACAGTGTAATAGGGCAAGAAGAATGAGGCATGAAGTTTGGGAGTAAAAATGTCTTTATTAATATTTAAAATGGTTATCTACTAAGAAATTCTAGGAACTCTATTTTAAAAAGCTATGGGAACTAATAAGTTAGTTTAGAAAGGTCATAGTAGACCAGTATATAAAAATAAATTACATTCCTATATGTAGGAATGAACATTTAAAAGTAAATTAAAAATACCATGTACAATATCAAGAAAAAATGAAATAATTACAGATAGATTTAACAAAGTATGCATAAGACTTATACATTGAAAATAATAAAATAATGCTGAGAGAAATGAAATGAGATGTAAGAAAATATTGACATGTTTCATGGACATGGATCAGAAGACTACATATTACTAGGAAGTAAATTGTTTATAAATTATCTATAGGTTCAGTACAATTCCAACCAAAATCCCAGCAAGATTTTTGTAGGAATCAATAAACTAATTCTAAAACTTATATGGAAATTCATATGACCTAGAACAGCCAAAACAATTTTGAAAAAGAACAAAGTTGGAAGATTTACACTATCTGATTTTGAGAATTACTCTAGCACAATTTTAGTGGGGCAGAAGAGAAATCTCCATAGAGAATTGAAAAACAATAGAGAAAATCAATGAACCCAAATGTTGATTCTTTTAAAAGATCAACAAAATTGATAAACCCTTACTGTACCGAAAAGTAAAAAGACAATAAAACAACTAAAACAAGACATAAAAGTGAGGACATTATTACTGACCTTATAGAGAGAAAAGATATTGTAAAAGAATACTGTAAAAAATTATATCCCAAAAAATCAGATACTGTATAAGAAATGGGCAAATTTCTTGCAACACACAAATTACCTAAAATGATTCAAGAAGAAATAGAAAGTCTTGACAGATCCGTAACAAGTAAAAAGATTTGTAATCTAAAACTTCCCAACAAAGGAAACTTCTGGATCAGATGGTTTTACCAGTGAATTCCACCAAAATGTAAAGAAAAAAAAATTATTCTCAAACTCTTCTGAAAACTTGAAGAGAAGGGAAATTTGCCTAACTCATTCTATGAGGCCACCATTACCGTGACACCAAAACCAGATTATGTCACAAGAAAAGAAAATTACAGATTAATATCCTTTATAATGTAGATATAAAAATTGCCAACAAAATATTAGAAAAGGATTATTCTATGATGAAGTGAAATTTATAAGCAAAATACAAGGATGGTGCAATAAGAAAATCAACAAATGTAACACATCACATTAATATAATGTTGGAAAACCCACACACAATCATCTCACTTGGAGTAGAAAAGGCATTTGATGAAATGCCTTTCATGAGAAAACCTCTCATAAAACTAGGAAGAGGTGCAAAATTCCTCAATATGTAAAGTTTATTTATAAAACACACACAGCTCATATCATATTCAGTGGTGAAAGATTAAAAGCTTTCCCCCTAAGATCAGGAACTGTATAAGAATGCTTTCTTTCAGTGCTGCTATTCAATATTGTATATTGTATATTCAATATTGTATAGCTCTAGCTAGAGCTATTAGAAAATAAAAGGAAATAAAATTCATCCAAATTAGAAAAGAAAAGATTAAGGACATCTCTATTTTCAGATGACATGATTTTCCTATATAAAAAATCCTCCCAAATCCACAAGAAAGCTACTAGACCTAATAAAGGAATTCAACAAGGTTCAAGATATAAGAGCAACCCACAAAAAATCATTGTTGTTTCTGTGTAACAGCAATAAACAATATAAAAAGAACATTTAAAAAGCAATTTCATCTATAATGCCACCTAAAATAATTATATACTTTAGAATAAATCTAACCAAGGGGATGAAAGACCTCTATGCTAAAAAATACAAAACATTGCTGAAAGTAATTAAAGACCTAAATAAATGAAAAGGCATCTTGTGTTCATGTATAAGAAGATTTAAAATTGTTAAGATGTCAGTGCCGCTCAAAGAAATATACAGATTCAATACAATTTCTATCAAAATTCCAACAGTCTTTTTCTCAGAAATGGAAAAATGGATCCTCAAGTTCATATGGAATTTTAAGAGGCCCTGAATAGCCAAAACAACAATGAAAAAGAATAATAAAGTTTGAGTTATTATACTTTCCAACTTTGAAACATACTATAAAGCTACACTAATTAAAACAATATGGGGCCAGGTGCGGTGGCTCATGCCTGTAATCCTAGCACTTTGAGGCCGAGACAGGTGGATCACCTGAGGTCAGGAGCTCGAGACCAGCCTGGCCAATAAGGTGAACGTTGTCTCTACTAAAAATACAAAAAGTAGCCTGGCATGGTGGCACATGCCTACAGTCCCAGCTACTCGGGAGGCTGAGGCAGAAGAATTGCTTAAACCCAGGAGGCAGAATTTGCAGTGAGCTGAGATCTCACCACTGCACTCCAGCCTGGGCGACAGAGCAAGACTCCATCTTAAAAACAAAACAAAATGAAACAAAGCAAAAAAAACCAATATGGTACCTGGCATAAGGGAAGATATATAGACCAATGGAATCATTCAGAAATAAATGCTCACATATATCACATATATAGTGAATCAATTTTCAACATAGACACCAAGAATATTCAGTGGGGAAAGGAATCTTTTCAACATATGATGCTGGAATAACTGGGCATCCACAGGCAAAAGAATAAAGTTGGACCCTAACCTTATACCATATACAAACATTAATTCAAAATCAATCAAACACTGAGCCTAAGAGCTAAAACTATACATTTCATGGAAAAAAATTGGAAGAAATCTTCATGGCAATTTGGGAATAATTTCATGGATGTGACAAGAAAAGCACAGAAAACAACAACAAAATAATAAATTAATTATACTTCATAAAAATAAAGAACTTTTGTGCAACAAAAGGTCATCAAGAAAGTGCAAAGACAACCTACAGAATAGGAGAAAATATTTGCAAATCATTTATCTACTAAGGGACTAAGATCCAGAATATATAAAGAACTCTACAATTCAACAACAAAAAACAAACAGCCCAATTAAGAAACAGGCAATACCATAAAAAAAATATTTCTCCAAAGAAGATGTATACATGGATGCTCAACATGAAATCGTTAGGTAAAAGCAAATCAAAAGCACAAGATACCACTTCATACCCGCTAAGATGGCCGTTATGTAGGGCTGGTGCAGTGACTCATGCCTTTAATCCCAGCAGTTTGGAAGGCCAAGGTGGAAGGATGGCTTAAAGGCAGGAGTTCAAGACCAGCCCTGACAACATAGCAAGACCTTGTCTCTACAAAAATAAAAATTTATCTGGCTGTGGTGGCACATGCCTTTTGTCCCAGCTACTTAGGAGACTGAGACAGGAGGATCACTTGAGCCCAGGAGTTTGAGGCTGTGGTGAGCTGTGATCTTGTGCCACTCTAGCCTGAGTGACAGAGTCTTTGTATAAGAAAGAAAGAAAAAGAAAGGAAGGAAGGAAGGAAGGAAGGAAGGAAGGAAGGAAGGAAGGAAGGAAAAAAGAAAGAAAGGAGGGAGGGAGGGAAAAAAGAAAAAGAAAGAGAAAGAAAGAAAAAGAGAGAAAGAAAGACAGAAAGAAAAAAAGAAAAGAAAAGAAAAGAAAGATGGCCATGATAAAAACAAATATGATCCAGCAATCCCATTACAGGGTATATATTCAAAGGAAATGAAGACAGTTGGAGAAACATTTGTGCTCCCATATTTATTGCAGTGCTATTCACAAGAGCCAAGATAAGGAATCCACCTAAATGCTTATCTACAGATAAATGAATAAAGAAAATGTAATATATGTATATTATACATACATTATATATTACATATATAATGTACACACACACACAAACAGTGGAATACTATTCAGCCATAAACCAGAATGTAAGTCTGTCATTTGTGGCAACATGAATTAACCTGGAGGACATTATATTAAGTGAAATAAGCCAAGCTGAGAAAGACAAACACTGCATGATCTCACTCAGATTCGGAATCTAAAAAAGTTGATTTCATAGAAGTGAAGACTAGAATAGTGGTTAGCAGAGGCTAGGGAAGGTAGGGAGGTTGGGAGGACCAGGAAAGATTGGTCAATGGATATAAAATTATAAACAGGAAGAATAAGTTCCCACTTACTATAGATAGTAAGAATAAGATCTATACATAGTAGCGTGACTATAGCAAGTAACAATGTAGTGTGTATTTCCAGGATATATAACAATGTAGTGTATATTTCCAGGAGGCTCGAAGAGAAAATTTTGAATATTGTCACTACAAAGAAATGATCAATGTTTAAAGTGATGAATGTGGTAATTACCATGATTTGATCATTAGAAAATGTAACATGCATTGAAGCATCGCACTGTACCCCATATATAGTACAATTACCATGTGTCAATCATAAATTGAAAATTGAAAATAATTGCTCTCCTTTTTCCCCTGTTGGTTGGTATTGATGGAGATGTGGAGAAATTTAAATCCTTGTACACTGCTGGTGGAAATGTAAGATGGTGCAACCAATGTGAAAAACAGTTTGGCATTTTCTCAAAACATTAAACATAGAACTTCCATATGACCCAGGAATTTCACTCTTAGATATATATCCTCTCTTAGGATATATATTCAATATCCTAAGAATTGAAAACAGGGACTTGAGGAGATATTTTTACACCTATGTTCATAACGGCGTTATTCACAATATGCAAAAGGCAGGAATTTCTGTGTCCATCAACAAATTAATGGCTAAGCAAAATGTGGTATATACACAAAATGGAATTTTATTTAGTCATAGAAGGAATGAAATTTTGATGTATGCTACAACATGGATTAATCTTGAAAATATTATGCTTATTCAAATAAGCCAGTTAGAGAAGGACAAATATTGAAGAATTCCACTTATATGAGGTAGCTAGAAAAGGCAAATTCATAATATAGAAAGTAGGATAGAGGATACCAGGGGCAATCGGGAGGAGAATCAGGGAGTGATTGTTTTGTGGTACAGAGTTTGTGTTGGGGATGATGAAAAATTTTTGGGCATAGATAGTGGTGAGAGTTACACAACATTATTAATATATTCAATGATTTGAACAAATGGCTAAAATGATAAATATTCTGTCATATATATTTCACCACAATGCAGAAGAATTACTCTAAAGATACAGAAATTAAGAGAGTGTAGAATACGTGGAAGGATAGACATATTGGCCAGAGGAACAAAATAAACTATCCAGAAGAGACCTAAAATAAGTAATAAGTAAATTGATTTTCAACAAAAATACCAAGGTGCCGGAGGAAAGCATTGCATTTTCAACAAATGGCGTTATAACAACTGGATATCTCCATGAGGGAGAATGTGCATTAACTTCTAACCTTACCCTACAACTGTATGCAAAAGTTAAGTTAAAATGGACCATACATGTAAACACAAAAGCTGAAATGATAAAACTTCTGTAGGAAAAGATAGAAGAAAACCTTTATGACTTGGGGGTAGGGAAAACTTTGTTAAACAGAACACAAAAAAACCCCATAACCGTAAAAGCAAAAACGATAAATGGAACTTCATCAAATTTATTTTTTCGAAAGAAGCTTTTGAAATGAAAAGGCAAATCACAGAATGAAACAAATATGTGTAAGGGATTTGTATTAAGAATTAATTAGGCTGCTATAAGGCCAGTAAGAAGAAGATATTCCAATAAAATTCAGCTAAATATTTGAACAGACATCTCAAAAGAGGTTACACAAATGGATGATAAACATATAGCAAGAGTCTCATCATCATTAGTCATCAGGGAAATGTAAATTAAAACTACAATGAGGTGCCACTACATACGCACTAAAATAGCTAAATTATTGATAAAACTGACAGTTTCAAGTGTTCATGATGACATGGAGCAACTGTCCCTCTCACACATTGTTGATGAGCATGGAAAGCAATACAGCCACTTTGACGAACTGTTTGATATTTTCTTATAAAGTTAAACATCTGGTTACCATACGATCTCGCAATCAAATCCTAGATGCAACACTCCAGGAGAAACGAAAATATGTCCACATCAACATATGAACTCAAATATTCTCAGTAACTAATTGATAATCGTTCAGAACTTTAAACAATCTAAATACCCATCAAAAGGTAAATGGACCGGGAGCAGTGCCACACACCTGTAATCCCGGAACTTTGGAAGGTCGTGGTGGGTGTATCACTTGAGCCAAGGAGTTTGAGACCAGCCTGGGCAACATGACAAAACCCTATTTCTACAAAAAAATACAAAAAAAAAATTAGCTGGGGGTGGTGGCGCACGCTTGCAGTCCCAGCTATTTGGGAGGCTGAGGTGGAAGCGTTGCTTGAGTCCAGGAGATTGAGGCTGCAGTGAGCCGAGATAGTGCCACTGCATTCCAGCCTGGGTGATAGAGTGAGATCTCGACTCAAATATAGAGTGAGATCTCGACTCAAAAAAAAAAAAAAAGGTAAATTGATAAACAAATTGTGATGTACCCACACATAAAGGGAATGGATTCTTGATAGAGGCAACACCATGGATGACTCTCAAAAACATATTTCTGTGTGGAAGAAGCCATAGAAGCCATATACAGAGAGTACTTACTTATGATTCTGTGAGTATGAAATTTTGGAAAGTCAAAACCAATCTAGGTGATGAGGACATTGACTGCAAAGGGGTTCAGTGAACCTTTTGGGATGATAGGAATGCACTATACCTTGATTGTGATGGTAGCTCAACATAGGTACATTTTGTTGTTTATAAATGATACTTCTATAAAGTTGATGTAAACAAAAACAGAGAAATGAAAACTCCACGAATCACAAGGCCTGTACTGGTATTTGGGACTTAGCAGGCAGGCTCTGGAGACACACCACGAGGGTCAGAATCCTGATGTTATGTGATACTGGAGAGGTTATTCAGCCTCTTTGTGCCTTACTTCCTTCATATGTAAAATAAAGATGTTATAGTTTTGTTAAGATTAAGTTGGTGCTCAGTGATTAAAACAGTGACTGACATAGTCAGAATTCTGTAAATATAAACTATAACAATTATTATAAATACTATGTAGTATCAGTATTAATAGTTTTTTCCCCTACCTCTTTTCTGGTGGTAGAACTGTGTCACACATCTTATGATCCAAGAATACACACCCCATGTCACAGTAACTTGGGATCCCATTAAGTCTGATATTACATATTTTTGGCAGGGACATAAAGAGCTATGTCTGAACAAAGATGACTGAATATAAAGCAGATAGTACAAGAAGTGAAAGCATAGTTGTTTCAGATGGTGGGGTGAGCTTCAATCTTAAGCTTGCCCCTCTCTGACCTTCCTAAGTTTAGATGTTTTACTTCAGCATCTGAGCTTGCTGCTCTTCCTGCTAATAAACCAGACATCATTGTGTGCAGTATCCCAACAGGAACAGGAACCTGTTCTCTTAATAATATTAAGAGACATCAGAACATACCTCATCTGACTGTGTCCAGCACTTGCTTCTAAAGGATGCAATAGTCACAGAGATGCTGAGCTCTGCTATGCTGATGATCAGTAAGACTGACAAAATTCCCTGCAAATAATGAGGAGAAATAAATGGCATTTGAAATGAGAGTGGTTATTTTAAATATGTAAGCTGAGAACCCCTTACACTGTATCACCAAGTATGGGAAAACCATATTTTGGATGGTTCTGTAGCCATCAGACATTGCACAAGTTTCATCTTATGTCTTTCTGATAAGGCAGGGAAAGCAAAGTCCAATGTCCATGGGAGCTGGGCAACCATTGTGAACTAAACAAGGAGAGAGTAGAGAGTAATAGCATTCGTAGGAGGCATCAATCCCAGCCAATTGTTATCATGTAGGAACATGTATACCATAATGCCTATTTTGTTTCTTTTTCCCTAAAGAGCCAGATAGAACATACATACAGGCTGGATGTAGCCCACAGATGGCCATTTTGCCCATTTTGCTTTAAGGTAATGTTTAGATTGAGAAGTAACATGGTACCTTATGGTGCCTCAAAAGTTTAAACTATGAAGACAGAAAGACCTGGGTTAAAGTGGATCCAAGGTCAGCCGGGCGCGGTGGCTCATGCCTGTAATCCCAGCACTTTGGGAGGCCAAGGCAGGCGGATTAACTGAGGTTGGGAGTTTGTGACCAGCCTGACAAACATGGAGAAACCCCGTCTCTACTAAAAATACAAGAGTAGCTGAACCTCTTGGTGCATGCCTGTGATCCCAGCTACTCGAGAGGCCAAGGCAGGAGAATTGCTTGAACCCAGTGTGTTTCTGCATCTTGGTTTCCCTGTAGTACACCAAAAATCTTAGATATTCAATATGTGTTGGTAAAACTGAAATGTATGAAGACCCCATTGTATGCAATTTACTCACTTTCTCCATTGAACAAGATATACTGGGTCTTGGATTTTGTGGAACTTACATCATGGTAAGGGAGGCAGACAATAAGAAGTAATTAGATAATTATTTACTTAACTAAATTGTGATAAATGCTGTGAAGAAGGATTGCGAGCTATGCGCTACTATAATGGGGATCTATGCAGATATGAGCGTAGAGGTGTGGTCAGGAAGAACTTCCTTATATTTCAGTTGAGATTTATGTATGAGGATGAGTTAATTGTATAACTGGCCTGGTGACCCTTCAAAGCAGGAAGAAGCTGATCCTATGATCATCTTGGGGCAGTGGATACTTGACACATTAAGGGATTCTAGGAGGTGGCCAGAGTGTGGAGTGAGAAGAATGAAGTCCTGGAATAATGTCAGAAAGGTAGGTAGGATAGGTGTTACAGGGTTTGGTAAGGCCCTTCAGATATGGGTCTTAATCATCAGATGTTTTACAGGAAGCCATTAAGTAATTGCTCAGATTTACATTTTTAAATGATTACTCTGGCCACAGTATAGAAAATAGATTGGTCTTTAAGACAGGGGTCAGCCCAAGAGACATCTAAAGCCCACTGTTTTGGCTCTTTTAGCTTATGATGTTTGGGTTACAGCAAGAAATTGTTAAGTTATATAAGTGAGAACCAGGAAGAGACTGTTCATGGTTCTGTATGCAGGTAACTAATCTTGAAATATCCATCCATGGAGAGTAGGAAACAGCAGAATTCCCTATATCTGAAGATTTAACCCTTTCTGTATATACAAGTTCTTCCTTGTATATACCAACATAACAAACAGTAGTAGGCTTCTGTCCATTCGGCAATGGCCAAGAATTACAATGTTGTATCATGTTCTTGGCCCAGTTAGAACAGAGTTTTATTGCTTATGTTGTTTTCTGGCTTTCTTTAGTAATCTCTCATAAGTCTAATTTTAGAATTTATCTCAGAACACATGAGCGGTTCCCTAGGACCATTTCACTGAGTGATTGTGAGGATTAAATAAACTCTTGTATTCAGGAGCTAGGTTCTCATTTCTTATTTACTGAGAAAGACCATTTTCTGTGATTCCACTTTATTTCCCTTCAGCAGATTCAAATATTCTTCAAATTATAGAACCCAAGCCTCAAGATATAGCTGATAGGAATAAAATAAAACCCCAGGACTTGCTTAGGGAACTAGAGAGAAAGGCCTATTGGAGTCACTGACATGCTTAAAAATAATGTCATTGATTACTTGTTAGATAAATACTTTAGATTGTGCAGACAATTACATTTCCTGGTAAAAGGTCTCTCATCTGCTTTAATGAACCAAATTGCTACAATTATGTGAAATAATGTATGTCTTAAGCTTATAAAAATCCTTACTTTATTAAATGACTTCTAAATACCTTCCCCCACTGTATTTTGATCTTAGTGTTATTGAGCAAACTTTTAGATCATTTTGTTCATTTATGCTGAAACAGTAAAATTTAATTCAATCTGTGTCCATAATAATTGTATTAGCTAAACCTATTAACTATTTAACCGTGCAAGGTACTGTTTTAATTTAAGCAATCCTCACAACAACCCATGAGGTAAGCATTCTTATTATGTTCATTTTCCACTTGAGGAAAACCAAGTCTTAGAGGGAATACAATATTAGGCCAAGGTGACAAACTTAGGCGAACAGGACTCAAGTCCAGAAAATACCGCTCCTTAATCGTTGCAACAATAACCCCACAGTACCTTTCTCAACCATCAGTTCAAATGCTCACACAACTTCAGTTAATGAAATAAAAATCAATGAATCATTACATCACGGACACAGTTCACATAAGATTTTAGAGATTCATCATGCAAAATAAGACCACTTACAATGAAAAGAGTTCTACCTAAAACACATATTTCTTCAGTGGAAGATGTCTGGCAGTACTTGTCTTGATGTCTATAGCTGAGAATGATTAAAGTAATCCCAGTTATCGCAACCAAGGAACTGATAACATTCATGCTCATGACACCTTGACCCTGAAAGATAGTTAAAAAATAATAAAATAAACAAAATTGAAACCAAAGCAAAAATACCTTGTAAGAAATTCTTAATGCTTTTATCTTTCCAGATACTTCTCAGGGAAGAGTTGTTCCATCAGGTCAGTATGATTGGAAGGCTTAATAAACTAAATTCTGATTCATTAAAGTCAAGACAAACTAAGTTTTAGAATAGGCCAAGGATGCTCTATGGCTAATGCTAAAGAAAATGTTCACTTCATCCCATTTTATCTCATATCCCACCATCTTTCATAATCTGGAAGCAGTACAATGTGTTAGCAAATATATTTGCTTGGAAATGAAACCTCATTTCAAGTCCAAGTTTCACTAGGACCTTATGCAAGCAACCGAATCTCTTGGAATCTCAATTTCTGCCTTTAAAAATGTGAATGTGTCACCTTTTAGGGTAGTACCCATTTATTCATTTATTTCATAAATATTTAATGTGCACCAGATACATGTGAGTACTGCATTAGGCCCTGGAGTCACAAAAATGAACAAAAGAGGTGACATCCTGCAATCACGCAGTTTACAGTCATTCCCTGGGAGAATTCAAGTGATAATCAACAGAATCATGAACATTTAAAGATGTTAACCTATTTGGACTGGAGTTTAAAAGTGTTCTTTCTTGAACTCAGTGTTCCAATAAGAATATTTCACATTGCCCCACCCAATTTATTTTATTCATTCCTATTTTTTGGGGGGGAGGGAAGGGCGGGGCATGTATATCTGAGTTCCTTTCAAGGAAAGGGATCATCCGATTTGTTCCTTCCTACCCACTCCCAGGACTGATATCACTCTTTTAAAGGAAAAATAAAGAAAAGCTTCCCCTTTCCATTCATCAGGTATTTGCTGTACCTTCACTGATTGTCTTATGACTACTGTGGTGGAAAATACAATGATGCATTTACACAGCCAGTCCTTTCCGGAACAGTTTGTGGCTTGACGTGGCAAACCTCGAAAGTGTACTTGTGACTTAATGTTTACCTCAGTCCCAGGTTTTTAATTGCTAATAGGCACTTTGGCAGAAAAATGCACAGGAACATATATATAGGCCATCTCTCTCTTGGTCTTTAGCCCCCTTGTTTTCTCAAGGCTCTATTTTGGCTCCCATAGGACATTTTACTGACTAAGATCTCTAGATAATCAATCCCTCATGTGTATTGGGCTTGACAAAGAACATGCCCAGCCTAGTCTCTTCTGATTCTCATTATACTTTTGTGATGTAGGAAGGACACTTGTTGTTATCCCCATTTTACAGATAAATGAACTTCAGGAAGTAAGTGACTGTGAGCAATCACTTTCACGGTTTGTGAAAGGGCTGTGATGAAAAGTCAGGTCTTCTGATGCCTGGATCAGCATCCTGCCCCCATAATTCCTGCCCATCTCCATCTGCCTAGCTCTCAGTGAGTCAGGAGTAGGTTTTCCTTACCCATAGTCTATTTCTCAGCTCTGGAAGGAAGTTAATACAGGGAGAACACCATTTGGGGCTTCATCTGCATTGTCTGCATGTATTTCCATAAGCAGGGGTGGAAACATTTATTCCCCCTCCCCTCAGAATGTCTCTATGGCTTGTAACTATCCCTAGAGGAAATTGGCAGAGGACCATAAGAACAGAGTTAAACTGACTTTCAGAGAGGCCCACATCCCCAGGACCTTAAACGAGATCAGAGTGGTTAGAAAGGAGTATGAACATTTAAGCATCATCATGCCTTTTATAAGTAATGTCTCATTAAACCCTCAAAATAACCCTTGGGAGTAGGTACTTTTCCCTTCAGGTTAACACAGAAGTGAGTGGTAGCCTTGGTTCAATCCTAGAACAATCCAGCATCAATGCCCAAACTCTTTTTTCCAGACCTTGGACAGGCTCTAAAGAAAAGCCTCGGTTGGTTTTGGAGATAGGGCTAGGATTGGGAGGAAGAATTACTGAGATCTTAGGATTGGGTTTGGTTAGAGCGAGGTTTCTTAACCTTGGTACTATAAACATTTTTTGTTGTCTAATTTTTGTGTTGTGGGGAGGCTGCCCTGTGCATTTTAGATGCTTAGAAATGTCCCTGGCCTCTACTCACTTGTTGCCAATAACACCACTTGTAATGACCAAAAATGTCTTCAGATGTTGTCCAATATTTCTGGGTCCTGGGAGTGCAGGGCAGGGAATTACCCCTAATTACAAACAATGAATTACAGGGATGCAGAATGGTTTCCAATAAACAACTCTTTTAGTTTACTTGACCAGGGAAATGGGAACCAGTGTAAGAATGTCTATGGGGGAAAGAGTGGCACTGGCAAATAGGGATGATCTGAACTGCAACTTTGACGCATACAGATTTTCCTGACAGTTAACTTTACTAAAGGCTTTATACATAAAGATGAAAGAAAACAATAGATTTTAAAATTTATGTAGTTTAAGTGACTTACCAGAATTTTTGACTTCTTATTGGTTACTGTGTAATATCCTGTAAGAATAAACTGTTAAGAAGACAAGAGACAAAAGTTAACAGGTGATGTGTTTGACCACCTTGCAAGATAATTTCTCTTGGATTCACAAAATATCTGTTTGTGAATCTCCAAGACCATCCAATTTTTCCACCTGAGCATCAGGGAGTAGGGAAGGTAGGCATAGGTAGGGTAGGAAGAAACTCTGCTGAATTCACTCAGCACTGAACAAGCGCTCTCCGCCAGGGTCAACTGGGACAAGCAGGCTCCTCTAAGATCCAGAGGACACCACCCAGATGTTTGGTCCAACTGGGGCTCCAAAAAAAGATTCCTGAGCTCTGGGTCTTGAAGAGAAGAGGAGGAACTGTGCCTGTTCTGAGCAGGTGAAGGGAGACTTTCTCAAGGAAGACCCCTCTAAAGGCTGATACGGGGACTGATATCTAGTATAGTTATCAGAGTCCCTCATTTCCCATGAGCGTAGAGCCTAGTGCCACCTCAGGAAAATGAGAACTCTGTCACTCCATGTGGAGCCCCTTACTTTTTTAATGTTCTGGGGATGGGAACCTTCCCTGTGGGAACTGACTTGGACCTTGGGGACATCTGGGTCTTAGAGTCCAAGGATCTGCAGCTGACTTGCGGAGATCAGAAAGTTACCTTTGATACCTCCCTCCACTTCACTTCCCACATTGGATTGCCAAGTCCTGTCACTTCTACCTCCAAGTCACTCTCAAGGCTTTCCATCTCTAGCTGCATTGCCGCCAAGCTAGTTCAGGGAAACTCCTTCCTCATCCACGTGATTGCAGCCTCCTCTCATTGGATTCTCCTAAGTTTACTGTTATAATTGAATTAATTTCTCACTCGAAAAACACAATGATACTTCAACAAGTCTTCAAATGTCTCTATCCTCTTTAAAAATTTTCAGTGGATTTCCCATGCTTTCACATTGAAGTTCCATGTTCTTAACATGACTAAAGTGTTGGCACAACCTGGTTACACCCTACCTTTATAGCCTCATTTTGTGCCATCACGATAGATTCGTTGGTCTTCTTTTGGTTACTCTTTCCCACATCAAGCCCTTGGCTCATGCTTTATCTTTGCCAGGGATGCTTTTCTCCCACTTTGCCTAGTGAGCAGCTGTGCAGAAAGCACTTCCCTGACCTCCGTGGTCAGGTGAGTCCTCTATTAAACCTTCACATGGCACCTGGAACTCTTCTCTTAGCGCACTTGGCACAAATGTAGGAACAAATATTTGGGGTTACTTTTGGCTTTTTCATGTCTAGTCTCCCAGTTAGATGACAAACTGTCTAAATCTAAGAACAATTCACCACTTCTCTCAGAGAGGAGCTGTTTTCCAGTATTCTCACTCTCAGCACCTAGGATGCTATCGAAGACACGGTATGTGCTCAGTAAATATCCTTTAAGTGAAAAGTAGAGTTTTCAAAAGCAGCAGACCAGAACCTCATTTTAACTCACACATGCAGATTACACAGAGTCACACTGGGACAATTCTGTTGTGAAATGAGAAAGTGAGGGGTTGGTCTGTTTGATTTTCTACAGTATGGCGTGTACAGTTTGAAAATCATATTGAATATTACATTATGTATATTGGGAAAATGAAAACACTGCTGGTTGTTTCTGAAATGCACATTATAGAAAAGGCATGGAATATTTCTGTTTATCAAAAGAGACTATGGATTTTTAATAGTCAGAGATAGTGGCCTAATTTATTCATTATTTTACCTATTTGTTCATTGATTGATTGATTGACTCATTCATTCGTTCATGCACAGTATGTGTCAAGCATGATTCTAGATTCTCAGAATATAACAACTAAAACAGACGGTAATATTGCTGTCTTCTCAGGAGTGTGTGTTACAGTAGGAGAAGCTCTAATGAGTCTGTCCCTAACTTTTATGGCACAAAATTAGGAATCCAGGCTGTGGGGAATGGATAGAAATAGCACTGTACTAAGTATAATATTTATGGCTATATGATTATCTAGATGAGTGCCACTCATAAAATTGTCTCTGGGGCTAAGAAGGAGGATGAGCAATGATAATCTGAAAATTCTTTTAAAGCTTTCAGAGTCTGTGATTTCATGAATGCTAGCTAGATATGTTTAGTTATTCTCTACTTTTGAGCTCGGTTTCCTTATTTGCAAAGGAGAAAGTAGGATATTTGTGCATCTAGTCTCCCGGGTTAGTAGTGAGGAGCAAATGTCTTACTATACACACAAAGGCTTTGGAAATTTTTAAGCACCTGAGAGTAGTTATTACAATGATGATGGTAGTGCAATGACCAAATGGAGTCGCTTCTTTTGCCATGAAGGGAACTGCCTTTTTTGGTCTCCTGGAGGGCCATATCTATGGAATTCATTATCCTAGCATGTGAAGCAGTTCAAATCTATCTTTATAGCAATTTCTCCAAAGCTTCTGAAGTACTCACAATAAGTGCTCCCCAAAATGGATATCCCGTGAGGACAACAAGGGGAAATCTTTGGGAGAAACGGATGTAATTAAGTACAAATATAGTTCCAAGGCCCACAATGATTAGAGCAAGCAGGATCTGGGTAGCCTGTGAGGAGAGAAATGGGTACATGAGGTTACAAGTATCCAAGCCCCTGTGGGCTACCCCAGGTCCCTCAGGGTGTGCCTCCATGGCACACTTTTCCCTCCATCCAAATGCCTTCCTCTCTCATTTGTCAATCATTCTCAGATTGTTAAGAGACTCAGTTCAATGTGTTTCCTTCCCACTTTGCTTGCCTGGATCCTTCAACTTCAAATCCTTCACTTTTATTCTTTATTATTTTCTCTCCTCCCTGGTGTTACCAATTAATCTTGTATCAGACAGATTTGAGTACATGTCTGACTACCCCCAGATTATAAGCTTCTTGAGCACAGGGACTACAAACTATTCATCTTTACATTTTTTTCTTCTGTCTCACCTGTTTCCTATTATTATCCTAACAGCCCCCCACCCCCTGCATTTTCCAGCATTCAGTATAGGCTTTTGGAATTGGGGCTGTTCCCAGTTGTCTAAAAGTTTTAAAAGTTTGATGAGTGGAGAACCTGGGATGAGCTTGCATTTCACCTTCCATTCATCCAAGGACCCGACTAGGGAGAAGAATAGCCCAGTGGGCCTATCAGCTTGCAGGAGTCTGCAGGGAAAAGAATAGCAGCAGTGGTTCTCAGGCCGCAACTTCTCTAGCAGTCTAGATTTTGTCCCCAGGCCACATCTCTGGGCCATGGCACCCCAAGTAACGATTTTTGCTGTTTGTACAAAGGATGGAGGCTGTGCATACAGCTCTCCCCGGGTGCATTTGTGATGAAAAACGTTTTGTATGCTTTATCATTTGGTTCACTGTGGAGCTTTGAATATGGATTTTGAAGCACTCCCAGTTCCTTTAAGAGAACGAAGGGAAAGTCAAACCTCTGCACTTAAGGTTTCTTAGCTTCAAGGGAGGTTCCACCACACCCTGAAGTCACTTCCTCAATGAGATATTTTAAAAAATCATACTAGTTTCTTGCTTCCCCCTCTGCTGGGATTCAAAGATCAGTACTAATTTCTCATGAAATGTGAAGGGGGAAAAGTAGAATTAACTCCCTCCCTGAAAATAATAGCACAGAGGTATCTCTGCAGACATACATGAATCAATGAGCTTCTTTCCTCCCCTTTGGGAAGATCTATTGATTGGAGAGGACTTACCCCCAAGACTCTTGGCTCTCCCTTCAGAAAATCCAGCAGAGAGCTATGAGGTCTGTAGGGAAATGCAGTCCATACAGTTTCATTTGGTTTTATAGTGATGACGTGAGTTGGCCTTTTGTCCTGGGATGGTGACTCCATGATTCAATGGCAGAACTCTAGTAAAAGAAAGAGTGAGCAAACATTGCTGCCCAGATCATGGTCTACCTCTCCACCAGAGTCACAGGGAGCCTTTAGAGATGAGCCCTTAGTGATGACTCAGTAGTAGAACCTCAGAATCACAGTTGAGTCACAGAGTTTTAGAATTCTAGAGCATGCCCAGCCCCCCATCTTCCTGGTGAAAAGTACTGTATCCAGAAGACTTACTCTCTTGTCAATTTGCTTACAAACATATGGTAAACACAGAATAAGATGGTATATACAAAACAAGTCTTTACACATACGTTCATGAGTTATAAAGGAACTAAAACTTATGGAATATTTCTTATGTTCCAGGAACTGTGTAGAAGGTGTTTTGTTTGTGTTGACATGCACGAACATTTATTCCCTTAACAGTTCTACAATGCTGAGACTGAGGAACAGCAAGGTTATGTCACCCAAAGGCATACGGGACGGGGAAGGGGTAAACTCAACTTGCCCTGTCTCCAAAATCTATGTTTTTTAAACTCAACTATGCTTCTGCCCTCCTTCGAAAGGAGTTTCTCACTTTTACTTGATGAATTTTCTAACTTACTGTTTAACCATATTCCTCTGTATTATAAAAATCAGTAGTTAACTTTGAATCTCAATTTTTTTCCATCTTTATTGAGGTATATTTGACAAAAATTATATATATTTAGGGTGTGTTACATGTTTTGATATACATCGACATTCCAAAATGATTACCACAATCCAGCTAATTAACATATCCGTCATCTCACGTAGTTATCTTTTTTCTTTTTCTGTAGTGAGAACATTTAAGAACATTAAACAATTCTTTGCATTTTCAAATTAAAAGAAAATCAGTAGTACAGATGCTATAGGACCAGATGGAGTTGCCCCTTTATAATAGATAATATTTTAGCTTTCATAAAGTTAAGTAAAACTAATGATAGTCAAATCCTTCCTGGTTGGAACTACACAAATACTAATTAAAACAACAGAAACTGCCTTTAGAAATTTTGCTTCCCATATTTATCCTTTTTATTCCTAAATTTGTTACAATTTTAACTATGAGATCATGAAGGCAAATTGTTTCATAAAACTAAAACCAGTGTATACACATAATAACTTATTTCCTGGTTTGTAGGGACCATGGATAGCAGGGTGTCTCAAAATTAGCACTGATGGCATTTGGACTCAATAATTCTTTGTTGTAGAAAGTTATAAGATATGTATTTTTTAAACTATGCTACTCTTCAAGTTTATTTAGGAAACCTCATATGCATAGAGAATGCAAAGTTAAACTGCAGCCACACTGGAATTTCCATAATTGCCCAAGAAATTGAGTTTAATGCAGTGGCCCACATAGAACATATTACACAAAGAACAGACAAGATAATTGCAGCAATGACTGGGAAGAAAGAATATGCCCATGTGGTACAAAGTGCAGGGGTGATGATCTGAATTACAGAATTGTGCTATAGATCAAAATAGAGGTAATACCCAAACAAACAGACGTTATCATTTTCAGTGTGAGCAATATTTGGCTCCAAGTTAGAAACAGAAAACATGCCACTCAGAGACAGATTATCTGTAACTCGTTAAGAAGACTAAGATGCCTTCATTGACTCCTTCCCTGGAATAATAGAAAAGAACATAGTTTATGTGCCAACTAAATATTTATTTTATTTATTTATTTATTTAAAACAAATGAATTAAAAGACCATGTATAGTCCATTTTTATTTTTATTTATTTATTTTATTTATTTTGAGATGGAGTTTTGTTCTTGTAGGCCAGGCTGGAGTGCAATGGTGCAGTCTCTGCTCACTGCAACCTCTGCCTCCCAGGTTCAAGCGATTCTTCTGCCTCAGCCTCTCGGGTAGCTGGAACTACAGGCACGCACCACCGTGCCCGGCTAATTTTTTGTATTTTTAATAGAGATGGGGTTTCACCTTGTTGACCAGGCTGGTCTCAAACTCCTGACCTCAGGTGATCTGCCCACTTCGGCCTCCCAAAGTGCTGGGATTACAGGCATGAGTCACTGTGCCAGGCCAAGAAGGCCGTTT
This sequence comes from Piliocolobus tephrosceles, assembly GCF_002776525.5. Classification (NCBI taxonomy): domain Eukaryota; kingdom Metazoa; phylum Chordata; class Mammalia; order Primates; family Cercopithecidae; genus Piliocolobus; species Piliocolobus tephrosceles. The sequence continues at coordinate 13,244,861 of NC_045446.1, forward strand.
TAAAACAAAATGAGCACCACTGGTTGGTGCCACAGATTTGCAGAGATTTGGGTTTACATGGTACGATTCATGGGAGGCAGGGACATGCTTGCTGTGTGTTCAGAGGTAATCCTGAGCACTTGAGAAGATCTCTTTGCTGCCTTCCACCTAATGGCTCATGAAAAAGGGCCCAGCAGATCTGTTTCTCAGAGAGTGGCCAGAGCAGAGTAGTTTAATTATATATAGTCTTTCATTTTTAATTAAAGTGTTCTTACAATCCCTAATATGTAATATTTAAGCAATATGAGTGTGAAAATAATACAGAAACAGCCTGCAGAGTCACACGACTTACCAAATTCATACTAGTGTGAGTGCACATTTTCCCTTCTTTGTATCACCTTCTGCTCAGTTTACCCAAAGCAGTTTATAAAGTTGATGACCATTTTGGAAGACTGGCTAATAACATTTGACTGGCTTGGGCTTTGAGGAAATTATTTTCAAGAGAAATTACAACTCATAGTAAATGAGTCGTAGTAAACGACTCATGTAAATGACGAATCATAGTAAACAAACACTAAACAAAAGTTTTTTTGTTTTTTTTTTTAAGTTTATTTCACCGTATCTAAAAATGGCTGAGATTTCAGGAAAGCCTAATCACACTTGACCATGAGCGTTGGGTTGCTTTTCCTTCCTCTGAGGCCAAGAGTTGCTTATATCCAAGACCGTGAAGAACTCTTTTTGACCTGTTGGATATGATCTTGTGACTGGGTCAGGGAAAATGAACTCTAGAAAATATATAATTGGTTAGAATTTTTAAACTTTTGATTTTGGAGACTAAAAAAAAAAAAAACAAACTCATAATACATTTTCCCCAAGTTTTGTGTAGTACTAGTTCTTCCAGCTTTGCCATAATATGTAATTGCAGCAATATTAGTTAAAAATAATGCCGTTCTCCAGTTTGCTAATTATTTTACTATGTTTAAATAGGATCATAGTTAAATCATACTTCATCCAAATTCTATAAGCACTTCTTTTTCTTTGTTGTAGCCTTTAGGGGAAATGAAAATATTTTAAAATTATAACATCAAGAGCTAAGGGGATGTAAGGAAGAGCACAAGGAAGCATAAACAGGACAGAGACGTTCTAGTAAAGTCTCATTACATTAACAAGGAAACTTGGCTAGGGAGACTCTTGGGAGGCAGGTGGCTGTGTTCATAATAAAAGTGAGGGGATACACATTCTCATTTTCAGCCCAATAGTCTGTATCATTCATTTTCTATGTAATTTTATCCAAGCCTTGGTTCTTTCATGAGGGGTTGCGCTATGTGATTTCTAAAGCCAATTAGCTTCATATTAAGCAATTCTCTAACTGGTCTACTTCCCAGTAGACACCAGCTGATCCCAGATGACCAGAGTGTCCTCAGGAAGGAGCCCATTTATTTAAACTTTTTTTTTTTTTTTTTTTTTGAGGCTGAGTCTCACTCTGTCACCCAGGCTGCAGTGCAGTGGTGGGATCTCAGCTCACTGCAACCTCCACCTCCTGGGTTCAAGCAATTCTTCTGCCTCAGCCTCCCAAGTAGATGGGACTATAGGCATGTGCCACCACGCCCGGCTGATTTTTTGTATTTTTAGTAGAGATGGGGTTTCACTGTTAAACTCATTTTTTTTATTATAAAAGTGGCCTTCCACGTGCACCTCATGAACAATAATTGATTCTTCTTTTTGTCACTTTTTGAGCCTGGATTATTGTAGCCTGGACCTGGGACAGAGCAGGTATCATGTGACATGTCAGCATACTCACCCCAGGGTTGTTGGAGTAGAGCTGTTTCCACCAAAAGACAGAACTGTATGCAGCTAATAAGAGCTCCAGCACAGTGAAGACAAGCATCACCACTAGGGCACCCTGCAAATCAGGACATGAATGGCTGGTACCCAACACAAGCTAGCCCTTATGCCTAACTAAGAGGAGACAGGGCGATAAAGCTCCAGCAATGCAGAGAAAAGGGGACAGGGAAAATTGCTTAATCCTCTTTTCTGCTTTCCCTTTCAGATTTCTGAATAGATGAAGGGAAATAAGCAGCAACTGCATCATCTCAAAACTTTGGTATCCTACCTAATGACAGATGAGAGTAATCTGCCACTTACCTCTGGTTGCCTTTATTATTTTCTTTTTGACTATGGTGCTTTTTATTGTCATGATGATATTTCTAGGTGTGTATTTGATTCTATGTATCCTGCAGTGGTCTCAGTGCATTTCTTCAATCTGACATCTCATGGTTTTATTAAATTCTAAAAGATTTCTAGTTATTTACTTTTGCATATGCTCTCTCTTTTATAATCTCTTACTGGGACTCATTTCAGATATGTATTGAACCTCTCCACTTCCTTGCATCCACATGCCTTTTAGGTTTTCATCCGTCTTTTCCAAACACACATAATGTGTTGTGTTCTGTGTGATTTAATCAAATCTGAATTCCACTTCACTCTTTGTTTCCTTGGATATATTGAACCTGCTGTTTAACTGATCTGCTTAGTTTTTAATTTCAAAGACAATTTTCATTTCCAATTATGTGATTTCATTTTTTTCTCAAATGCACATATCTTTTTTTCCCTTTACTGCCCTTTTTTTTTTTTACCATTTTGGTTTCTATTACTTTTTTTTTTTTTTTAAGACAGGGTCTCATTCTGTCACCCAGTCTAGAGTGCAATGGTGCGATCTCGGCTCACTGCAACCTGTGCCTCCCCAGTTCAAGCGATTCCCCTGCCTCAGCCTCCCAAGTAGCTGGGATTACAGGCTTGCACCACCATCCCTGGTTAATTTTTGTAGTTTTAGTAGAGACGGGGTTTCACCATGTTGGCCAGGCTGGTCTCAAACTCCTGACCTCAGGTGATCCGCCCGCCTCAGCCTCCCAATGCGCTGGGATTACAGGTGTGAGCAACCGCGCCTGGCCTGGTTTCTATTACTTTTTAAACATTTTTAATGATTTAAAATGTATTTTCATAATAGCCTTTTTCAAATTTTTATATTATCTATTGTTCTTGAGCTTCTGACTTTCATGTTTCCCCATTTGCTGCCGCTTCTCATTTTTTCGTGTTGTTGTTATGTTTCTCATAATATTTTGGTTATTAGATAACTTCAGTGTGTAGATGGTGGTAGTGGTAGGGTTCTTTGATAGGAAGGCATTTGATAAGTTAGGTTTATGGACATCTCCTTAGATAGTAGTTTTAGATTTGATTCTGCGAAAACCTTAGCAGTTTCACATATCTTGTAGCAGTTTTTAACTTAATCCCTTTATTTGAGGTTCCCCTATTTTACATGTAATTATGAATTTGGATGGCACACTTGCATAAAGCTTAGTGAGCTGATGGAAGGTTTTCTTGAAACTTCTTGGGATGCTGGGCAGAATTTTCTTTATATTATTTTCACAAATTGAGTAAATATTCAGTCTCAGCTTTCAACATTTTTGCAGGGTACTCAAAATGAGCTTTATGGTTCTGCCCAATGCCAAATCTTGTCACGGATATTAAAACTGTGTGATCCTAGCCTCTAACACCAATATTCCTATCCAGACTTCCTCGTTTTTTCTGGCCTCAGTTCTTGTTTGGTGATTTGGCTTTAGGATCCTTCTTAGCTTCTGGAACCTAAGACATCTTTATTCTTTGATTTGTTTTTCCTTCTGCCCTCCCTTCGTTTTCCAACCTTGGCTGTAAATTTTTTAATTTTTAAAATTTCGTTACTTTTGTTCAGGTAATTGCTGTGTTAATTAACAAAGAGTAGGCCTTTGGAGTCGGCTTAGTCTGCCGTGTTGGAACTTCTCTGATATTGTAGGAAGGTCTTTTGGACTCCAGTTGTCTCAGAATGGGAGACAGTTTGAGGTAATGAAATTCATTTTCTTTAAATTAAACCCCCAATATGCCTCTCCCACCCCCATTGCTTTACCAGATGTCTGTCCTGCACCAGGATGACACTATCTACCAGGTTTCCTCCAGACGGGTCTCTGTGCTCTTCTACTTCCTCAAGCTCCTGAACCAAAAGGGTTGCTTTTGACAATCTCTGCATCACATGAGCAGACCCACAGGAGTGCAAAAGCTTGCACACATTTTGTGAGGTTTGTGAGACAGATGGATCCAAGGGAATGAGAGATACTACCTTGGGCTCCCTGGGCTCCTACTAGGAGGATTCATAGAGGAAGAAGTCTTTCTTCTTAAAAGGCCACTGGTTTATGGTTTTAAAACCATGATCCTATATTTATAGGATTGAATAAGCAAGGCTTGTCACCACGAACAGGAAGTGATCATCGAGTTTGGGAGAAAGGTGCCAACAAAATGCTGCCCAGAGAGGCTGACATTTTTTCTAGAAGTCAAATCTGTGATAGGCTGTCTCCCTTCCCACCACTCCCTGTCAGCCCTGTTGGACCAAAGTACAAAATAACTATGTATTTGGACTTAAAGTTCAAGTTCTGTGCCTAACATAATGTAGCATACAGGCTTGCATTTGAAGATTAGATTAAACACCATACAGCCTCTCCTAGTCCTCAATTCACTGATGATCAGAAGACAAGCATCTTTTAGGGGTAGGGGCATCCAACCCCTGGAAGAGAACCCAAAAGAGATAATCCCAAATTAAAATATAATTCAAATGAAGAATATTTCTGCCTGTGATGAGTAGGGAGAAGCCTGTTCAACAAAGGATGTACTTTAAGAGTTAAACCCATTGAGGTTGGAATGCTTGTGATAAGAAAGACAGTGGAGGGACAGACTCCCTACTGTCCTTCTTGATTTCCTCTTTTGACTTTATATAGTACATCCCCCACACCACGCAGTCGGCAGACAGGCCTCTTCCAACCACAAGTTTTTGTTTATTTCTGTCTGTCTCCAGGCATTCAGACTGACAGGACCAGAGACTGCCAGAAAAGCAGAGATTATGCAAAGGGGAGACACAGAGATTTCACATGACAGAATGTTCAATCTGAAACTACTCACTGTTAAACTGACACTGGTCAGGAGACAATCTTTGATTTCATATATTGGATAATAGTACTCCGAATAAGGCAATGAGGATAGATAATCCTTTTCTGAGCCACAATGTTGAGAGGCAGTCCTCAGGGCTACCACGCTGTCAGCAAGGAGGAAGAGGCCTGCCCCTGCAGTAACAGAACTCACTGCATTTGAGGTCAGGCTGCTCAGGTCCTGGAAGAGAAACTCTGCATTGGGTTCTCATCACAGAATCAGCGCGTGACACTATTAGTCCTGTCCATTGTACTGCAATGGTGCTTCCTTGTGTCTGTTTCCTTCCTGTTTCCTTGTGCGGGCACAAACTGTGTTTTATTCATCTTTGTATCTCTTGTCACTATTTAGTTAAGCATGTGATATAATTAGTAAATGCTTATTAAATAAGAAAATGCATGGATAATTCCTCCTTAGGGAGAGGGATTCTGGCCCCTTGACTCTCTATAGCACTCAAGATAGAGTCAGTGCTGCTCAGGTCACTGCCAACAACTCCCGTGACCTCCTCAATAGCCTTAGAATCATTCTGTTGCCTTAAGGGCTTCTAGAATATGGACTTTGGCCCTCTCTGGTAAACTGAATCTATGACTTTGATTTACATAAAAGAGCAGCTTCAGAGAAAAGGTGGAGGCAAACTGGAAAAGTTGGAAAACCTATCTATAGGTCTATGGGAACATAAGACAGATTTTCAATTGACAAACAATTGATCTTGAATTGACAATCAATATTTGTTCAATATGACAAGCATATGCCTTCAATTTTCCAAAGTGACAGGACATGAGGCAGAGGCACATGGGCTTAGACCCTGTGTTTCTCTCTCCACCCATTCACAAACAGAAATATTATCAGACTGTAGCCACTTTTCCCACAAACCTTGGAGGGAGAAAGGGAAGAAGCAGCTATAAAGCCTTTGCTTCTCTCCATAGCAATTTTCTCTCTTCCCTGCCACACACCCACAAGGTGATTTAGGGAAAACCCACATCCTGACTCAAGAAGACACAGGGTCTGGCTAGGCATAGATGAGGACACATGGATGGTACATGAAGCTGGTATATGCTCCTGATGATTGAAGCTGCAGTCTAGAACCCAGGAGTATGGAAGAGGATTTTGAAGAGTTCACAGCATTCATTGGTTGGAGTCATAGTTCTAGACTTAGAATCCGAAAACCTCTCCTCCTATCCTAGCTCTGTCACCAACCCGTCTGTCACCGATCCATCTGTGTGCTTGAGCAGATCTTTCTTACTCTGGGCTTCAGTTATCTCTTTTATAAAATGTGGAAGATGAATCTTCTGATCTCAGAAGTGGCTTCCCAATTGCAGTGAATACACAGAAAGGGAAATCTATGCTTGGACTTGACAACAATGTGGGCTCCACATGTGGGACAAAGAACAACATGTGGGCTCCATTGCTCATATGGTAGCTTTGGGCAAAGTGACTGTCCATTGGGACTAGTTTTCCTTCAAAGACTCAGCACATGAATCCGTGTAGCTACAGAGCTGGAGTAGAAAAGGGCAAAACAACCATCCTCCCCAACATACATTGTCTTCCAATGATGCTTAAACAGAGAAGAGCATGTGCTGGAAACCTTGCACAGAGCCTGGCACATCAGTGTCTTTGCTAATGAATTGTCATGCTATGGGAGAATCCTTTCTCCTAAAATGTAGAAGAGTTGGGAAATGGTGTGGTGAATGTGTTTCTCATAGGCCTGATCCACCTGTAGGTAGGTATTCCAACCTCTCCAGTTTGCTTCTGTCTTTTCTCTAAAGCTGCTCATTTAAGTAAGAAGACATAAATTGGGTTTCTAGGGAGGGACCAAAGGTCATATTCTAGATGCACTTAGGGCAATATAATAATTCTAAAGTTGTTGAGGAAGCCAGGGGGATGTTAGCAGTGGCATGAGTGGTATTTGAGTTTGGTGCAGCAATCAGTGCTGATATTGCAGACATCCCCCTTACCTCTGCTCCATCACCCTCATTTTCTCCCACCTTACTTTAAACTGATTTTTTTTCTCAAACATCCAATTATCAAGACTGGGTCTTTGGATGGAAACAGTCTCCTCCAGCCTGGAAAAAGATGGCAACACCCTCTTCTGACAGAAGAATGAATGCCTTCCCACCTGTTATTTGACTGAATGAGGTTTATTTCAGTTGCCTAAAAAGTAGAAATTTGAGAATATATCATGGACTTCTTTCAAGTTATTACCATGGCCACTGAGTAGGGTAAACCAGTTATCCTGGTTTGCCTGGGGAGTAAAGGGTTTCCCAGGATATAGGCTTTCTGGGCTAAAACTGAGACAGTCCTGGGAAAACCAAGACAATTGGTCATCCTGACACTGAAGGGTTAGAATTTGTGTGAAGTCCCAGCTCTATGAATGGGGACATTTGGCATCAAAAAGAACCCCAGGAGGCAGGTTTTATAGAAAAAGGATCTGTAAATGCCGGGCGCGGTGGCTCAAGCCTGTAATCCCAGCACTTTGGGAGGCCGAGACGGGCGGATCACGAGGTCAGGAGATCGAGACCATCCTGGCTAACACGGTGAAACCCCGTCTCTACGAAAAATACAAAAACTAGCCGGGCGAGGTGGCGGGCGCCTGTAGTCCCAGCTACTCCGGAGGCTGAGGCAGGAGAATGGCGTAAACCCGGGAGGCAGAGCTTGCAGTGAGCTGAGATCCGGCCACTGCACTCCAGTCCGGGCGACAGAGCGAGACTCCGCCTCAAAAAAAAAAAAAAAAGAAAAGAAAAAGGATCTGTAGGCTCTCTCTGGGATGGTTGGCTACTTTATTCAAGGTCAAGGTAACAAGCTGTAAAGAGTCCATGGTACATTTAAAAATTTACACTTTTTAAATAACTGAGGTAAACCTCCTCCAAGCTTGGAATATAATCCAGGAGCACCATTTTGTAGAAGAAAGAGCACTGGTCTAGAAGGCAAGAAATTTGGGCTCTACTCTTGGTTCTACCAATGGGACAGCCAGGAAAACCTGGGATTCCTAGCCTGTTCTAAGCTTTATCTCTCTAAACTGTAAAATAGGGATTTTCAACTAGAAGACTTAACTCTGACATTTCTTCAATCCTAACCAGCTGAGATTTAATGGTCCTTGTACTTACAAAGGGCTTAGTTGATTGTTTTCCAGAGATAATTGAGAGGGATCCAGTAATACCAAACTGCTCAGAAAAGAGAGAAATAATCAGTTCAGTTGTCTTGTGGAAATGTGCCCACCATGTCACTGTCAATCACTCAATCAAAAAGTGATGTTGGAAAACTTTTAGGGAGAGAACATTGCAGAAATCGGGTGAATCCATATTGCTAGAAAGGCCTAATTCCCACCTGACATAAGAATGTCTATATTGACTTTGAATGACATGCAGATGTACAGAGGGGTTGGATTTGTTTTAGTGGAAATCACTAGGAACTGAGGAGGCCTGGAGAAAAGGTGTTCATGGGAAGGGAGAAGAGTGTTACTAAATTACAAGGTTGAAAGAGAGGAGGTTGAGATGGACCAAGGACTTGAATGGATCTAGAGATTGGAACAGCCAACAGAAGCAGTCAGGAAAGAGGCTCTGATGCAGAAGCACAATGAACTGGAAGTTCAAGGTGCAGCAACACATGAACTGGAAGTTATTGGTGTATGTTGCTTGAATCAGAATGGGAGTTGAGGAAAGTGGGAAGAGCAGGCTCAGATGTGAAGTCTTTATCATAAAACCCCAGAAATCAGTATTTAATCCCAGTGGTATTAAAGATCCAGCTGGCAGAGGAAGGGTATTCTGAGAAGCTAAAAATTTGCTTAAGTGTGTGGCTTGGATATTGAATAGTCACAGGCAAAAAGGGTCCAGTATAAGCTAATGCTAGCTTCTCTAAGGAGATGTGGGGCCCACAACCACTGGTTATAGGAGAAGTCAAGGACAAATTGTGCTCTGGGGCAGGTGCAGGGCCTCCTTACATGACTGCAAAGTTTGTGTTCACACAGGGACTGTATCCACACAGAAGTAGTACCTTAGTATAGTTCATCTGCTCAGAATGTTTGCTTTTTATCCTTTGTACAAAATACTACGTGGAGAAGAAATAACCCTTTGTGGGACGTGCGAGTCTGCCCTGGCCACTCTCTGAAAACCAGATCTACTAGACCCTTTTTCATGAGCCATTAGGTGGAAGGCAGCAAAGAGAGTTTCTCAAGTGCTCAGAGTTACCTCTGGACCCACAGCAAGCATGTCCCTGCCTCCCATTGAATCTTACCATGCAAACCCAAATCTCGGCAAACCTGTGGCACCTACCAGTGGTGCTCGTTTTATTGTTTAAAAATGGCCTTCTCACTCCCTACCTGAAAAGTTAATTATTCTTACAATGGAGAGAATCCAATGGCTTCATCAAAGCCCCGAAGAGGGATATGGAAAAACATCCACTTTTCTAGAGGTATGCTGTAATGCCAGGTAAGAAATGCTGTGCTGGTATACCCATTGTATTACCACCATTCCCGCTTGCCCCCTGCTTTGCAGGAAGACAGATTAAGTCTCTCTGCTGCTCTTCTTGAATAGGGGAAATGTGATGTGGGGCAATGATAGAAGGAAAGTTGAGGCCTTGCCTTCTTTTGCCTCCTGGCCTCTTGGAGTCTGAGTCACTCCACGACTATGCACCCGGTTAGCATTTATAAAGCATGTCCCCTCTTACAGTCCCCATTCTACTCACACACAGAGCTCCTAAAAATGGGTACCCAGACATCAGAGTGGTGGAAATTGCTGGACTGAAGTGGGAGGGGTAGGGAGCAAAAACCAAGATGGCCCCCAAACTTGAAATCATCAGGCAACACAGGATCTGGACAGTCTGCAAGAGAGAAGACAGGAAATCTAGACTGCACTTCAAACAGATGAAAGTGATTATTTGAATGCACATTGTAAAGCATAAAGAGTATAAAATACATTATAATTTGTTGTATTAAAGAGGAACAAATGTTACAAGAAGCCGATCGATATGCTGCTAGAGGAAGTCATGTATAGCTAACGTCTTCTTTTCTGATAGGATTACTAAACTAGCAAAAAGGGAAGTGATCATATGCACATTTTAACTATTTTTGAAAAAGATACTTGACAGTTCTTAAATTTATTTCCTTGAAAAGTAGATTAAAAAGTTGTTCAGTGAGGTGGAAACTTTACACAGGAGTGTTAATGAAGAGTTTTTTTCAGTTGAAATTAGATAGAGCAGGTCATCTCTTCTGCTGTAATTCATCTTATTTTGTTCATCATTGAATTTTCATAATAATTATTTCACAAGTGGAAGAACTGAAGTTTTGCCATTAGCTTGCTCTAAAGCCCATGCTTTTGCTCAAATGCACGTGCAATTGAAAGATGATGCAAACATAGGAGAAATAAAAAAAGAAGTCAACCATTCATATCATTAATAGTTATTGAATACCTGTTGTGTGCCAGGCACCAGGGAATGAAGCAAATGAAAATCACTACCATTGGAGAGCTTATATGTATACTGTGTGTCTTGTCTGTAAGGATACAGACAAGTTCCATGGAAGGCAGAATAGAGTTAAGAGCAAAGTAGTAGAACACGAGACCTGTGGAGAACTGGAGGCATGGTGCAAACTATGTAGGGATTTTTAGGCTATATTTTACCAACTTTGCTTTTCATTTTGAGCAAAAAAGGAATCCCATTGGATAATTTTGAACCAGCAGAATACATGACCTAACTTTCATTCTTAAAAGATCACCCTACCTGCTGTACAAAAAATAGATTGTGAAGAAACAGGGCAGGGAGATCCATCTAAAACTGGGAGTGGATAGGATCTGGGTATCACAAGACGGTATTCAAAACCATATGGAGATTAAAGTTCTGGATATGAGGGATGATAATCTGGGACACTTAGATGTCTTATAGTTACTCATATGAATGGGGAAAAATGGATCATGAGATTAGTCTTGATTGTCTCATCTCAAAATATTTGAAAAATGAGCTCAAAGTTAAGAATATCTAATTTAATCATACTGCGTAAAATCCATATGGTTAAATGGAAAATTTTTACTGTACTAAAGACAAAATAAGAAAGACGAATTTGTGGCCAGGCACAGTGGCTCACGCCTGTAATCCCAGCACTTTGGGAGGCCAAGGCGGGTGGATCACGAGTTCAGAAGTTAGAGACAAGCCTGGCCAATATGGTGAAACCCCATCTCTACTAAGAATACAAAAATTAGCCGGGTGTGGTGGCGTGCACCTATAGTCCCCGCTACTCAGGAGGCTGAGGCAGAAGAATCACTTGAACCTGGGAGGCAGAGGTTGCAGTGAACCAAGATCGTGCCACTGCACTCCAGTCTGGGCAACAGAGGGAGATTCCATCTCAAAATAAATAAATATATAAATAAATAAAACAAGAAAGACCAACTTGTTAATTGTGAAGCACGCTAGTGAAAAAGATCTAGTGGTTTTAGTTTCTAGAAACTGCTGCAAAGGATATAGTCTTCCCCTAAATCTCCATTTCATGTCCTCATTAGCCTGGAGTCAGCCAGAAAAGAGTGAAAGAGTTTCCCATACTCACTGTAGATCTGTAGTCTAGATACATTTACAAAGTATTTTCTCAATATTTCCCTTATGATGAGGTGGACTTACCCCAAGAACGGTGGCTTCTGTTGGCAGCCCGCTCTGAAGGTAATCTTCTTTTTGGTACTCGTGTCCAGGTTTCTCTCTTTGAGGGATAGTGATGCCCTTTGGTGTAAAGCTGTCAAAAATCCCCACGGTTTGGGATTGTAATAGCATGATGCTGATGATGCTGGAAGAGGCATCAAACTCAGTTACTTCCCAAGGTTTGACTTACAGACATAAGCTTCCAGGGACCATACCTTGTAGGAACGTAAAGTATTTGCCATTATTCCAAGGCTGGTTGTCCTTCAGAAACAAAACATGGGGATCAGTGGAGCATTGGAAAGCGGGCATGCTGGGCACAGTTCATCCATTGTGGTCAAGAAGCATGCCACTGCGAGAGAACTGTACACATTTTGAGGGGTCCTACAATTGAGAGGTGAGCAAATCACATATAATTTGCTTTGTAGCCCTAAATGTGTCCATCTCACTCTCCCTCCAATGACCTCTGCTTCCAGCTTCCCTTCCCTGTCTCCTGTGTCTCTGCTTCACCTGTGCTACCTTCCCTCACCACATCTTCCAGGATTATACTTTTGTGCTACACCTGCACTGATCAGTCTTCTACTCTAGTCTTCATTTTATCTTCCTAAAGATGTTGGGCATGAATGCTGTTCCACTTTCCTTTCCTATAGCGAGATGGCGTGTCCCATCCACAATCTTCCTCCTTGCTTATATTGGCTTAGTAATTCGTAATGTAAACATTTACTTAACTCCTGCAGAATTCCTAGCATTAGACCATTGCAACTCTAATCCTTATAACAACCCTATCACTTACATGTTATTAAATCAATTTTATACATTAGAAACCTGGGGCTAATAAGCTCAAGTGACTTTCATTGAATGAAATAGTCACATAAAGCACTTATCTTGGTACATAGAACATGTTCAATATACAGTAGCTAATATTAACAGCCTGCATTCACATGACTGGATTGAAGCTTATCTGGCTCAGAGGTGTGTGGTATTTTTTTTTCTCTATGCTATGTTAATTCTTCTCTTTCTCTTCCTTCCTAACGTTTCCAGTTCCCTTGTAGGTTCCAGGAGCAAGTTGTCTGCCACCACCAACTCAGCAGCAATGCTGCTGGGCCTCTGTGGTGTCAGTAACAAGGCTCAGCTCCTGAAATGTTGCCCAGATTTGTTGTCAGCTCAGCATTCTCCCTACTGAAGGCCAGAGTTTAGTTAAAGGCTTGTGATCCTTGAAAGGTGCTACAGCTCTGCTGCCTGCCATTTTGCCTCAACGTGTTGGTGCTTTAGGAATGGTTCCGGGCTCTCTTGGGTGGAGCAAATAACAGATAAAGATTGGAAATGACACCTAGAATCTCTTCCTAGTGAGGGAGATGGAAGAGTGCACTGGGATGGGAGTCTAGTGCCTAGGCATCTAGTTGCACATCAGAGCCTATGTCTTGAAGTCTAGTCCTATGTTCAGATCCTACATCCACCAATTACTGCTAAACTCACCCTGGGCAAGGTATTTTCACCACTTCATAGGTTTGTGATACAGATTAGATAAGATGACACATATAATGGACTCAACATAGAGTGAGGCATGTGATAAACTCGCAAAACATATCAGTTTTATCTAATACTCATTGGAAGCTCAGTTCTGATATTGATGAGCTGGCCATAGACAGGATACTTTCCCTCATTCATCCTCAGTTTCCTTACCTGTAAAATAGGAATAATGACACCATCCTGAAGGACTCTTCTGAGGATGTGAATGACATACATGAGTGCCTTTTGTTGTAACTCTCTGTGTTTTATTAGGTGTTCCATAATAGTCAATCCATGTTTGGACCTCCGTTTTATTTCTACTCCTAGATCTATGCCTTAGTCTAGTTTCTCATGCTCTCCGGGAATCAAGTACTTTATCTGAAGAAATATTAAACCTAAAGTTCTCTTTGTTTAAGGAGATAATTTCATTTCTTGGAATATTGAAATCTGGGTAGAAGTATGGGTAAGGTTACATGTCCTATGAGGGGAATGATGTTGAAGCTGAATCCCTGCAGTGGAGCCAGGGTGAGCCTTCCAGCACATCTTTAAAACCAGAGAAGGAGAAAAAGTCTCAGGCTTAGAGAAATTCTAGGTTTCAGAATCAAACAGTAGTTCATGATAAAATGATAATCATTGCTAACATTGATTTGGCACGTACTATGAATGTAACATTCTATTAAGAGCTTTGTGACAGTCTCATTTAATCTGCACTCTTAGAGATGGGTGCTGAACTCTGAAGATAAGAAAAATGAGGCTTGGAGAGGTGAAGTAGCTTGCACAAGATTGCTTATCTAGCAGGTCGTGGAGGCAAGATTTGGGCACAAGCTGTCTAACACCAGAGCTCTTCTATATCCCTGTAGGTTTGTGTTTGCCCGGCTAGCTACACCTGATTCTCATCCTCTCTACTCTTCCTCCCCTATTGTTGAAGCACTGGCTGCCACTCATCAGTTCCATATCCTCCCCCAGGGACATTGCTAATCTTAGGGAATATAGGTTGAAGATTTCTATTTCCCAAATTGTTTTCATGTTGTAGAAACTTGGCTTTTACCTTGCTCCGTGTGGCTCAATAGCCAAAATATACCAACTAGACTCGTTCCTACTAGTCTTCGTAACCAGCCTCCTGAGTTCTGGATTCCTTTCTTTATTTTTTGAATCTCATACCCAAGGACCGCAGAAAATGCTTGATTTCTCAGCCTGAAGCTAGGACTCGAAAGTTTAATTGATACTTTCAGACTGTAGCCTGAAACCATGATACCATGAACATTTTTTTTCCTTTGTTATTTCTTAACTGTTTGTTCTGTTTGAATGGGTGCATAAAGTACCACCATTACAAGGGAATACAGTTTGAAGAAGAAAACATATTAGCTCCTTAACTTTCAGCTGTCACCCGATCACTCTTGTTTCCTACGCACATATTTTTTACATTCTCTCTTCCCCTCTGCCACTTTCTCTCTCTCCTCTTTATATATGTTCACAACTCTACGGAAATAGTCATTCTATCCATGCCATTTTATAACTGTTCTTTTTGCCCTCACCATTATTCTGTAGACATCTTTGACCAATGGATAGAAATAATAGAAATCCTAAATTTAAAAGCAAATGATAGATTCCGATACATGCCACAACATGGATGAACCTTAAAGACAATATAGCAAGTGAAATAAGCCAGTCACAAAAGGACAAATATTGTATGATTCTACTTACGGGAGGTCCCTAGAAGACTCAAATTCACAGAAAGTAGAGTGGTGGTTGCCAGGGGCTGGGGGGAGAGGGGAATGGAAAGCTATTGTTTACTGGGCATGGAGTTCCAGTTTGGGAAGACAAGGAAGTTCTGGAGTTGGGTGGTGGTGATGGTTGCACAACGGTGTCAATGTACCTAATGCCACTGAACTGTAAACCTAAAAATGGTTAAGGCTGGGTGCCGTGACTCATGCCTGTAATGAGCACTTTGGGAGGCCGAGGTGAGCAGATCTACCTGAGGTCAGGAGTTCAAGACCAACGTGGCCAACATGGTGAGACCCCCCCCCGTCTCTACTAAAAAAATACAAAAATTGGCCGGGCATGATGGTGAGTGCCTGTAATTAATCCCAGCTACTCAGGAGGCTGAGATGGGAGAATCGCTTGAACCCGGGAGACGGTGGTTGTAGTGAGCCAAGATCATGCCACTGCACTCTAGCCTGGGTGTCTGAGTGAGACTGTGTCTCAAAAGAAAAAAAGAAAAGAAAAGGAAAAAAAAACATGGTTAAAAGGCTACAATTATTTTAAGTATATTTTACTACAACAAAAAAGTCAAATGGTATATTTAAATAAATGGAGGTCTTCAGATTCATTTAATCAGCCACATGTTCATGATCATTTAGGTGGTTTCTATTTTTTCTTTTTGCCACTATGAACAATGCAATAATGAGCATCTTTGCACTTTTGTGATGCCTCCTGCATTTAATTATCTCAGTGATGTATGGAAGTGAATTTATTACATTTAAAGCTATGATACTTAAATTTTGACACACGTTGCTACTTGTAGGAGGAATTCTATATAACCAAGATTCTTTATGTTTCACAAAAGTCTCCCGACTGATGCTATCATCTCCAGACACCACAGTCTGACAGGATGCTTTGTCCTTCCACATTCGCCTTGTGGAGATAGACTAGAAGGACCCACACCTTTCAAGATGGCTCTAAAATCCTTGCTTTGAAGATAAATCATGACATGGAAGTCAACAGCTGTGCCCAGCAATTTTCTGTATTACAGAATTAGAGTAGGACAATGGGGTTCTAATGCAAGATTCAGTCTAAGTGCACAGTATTTGTTGAGAGTAGATTCTGTGTAAGACTGAGTGACACACCAGGAGAATGCAGAGCATTGCGGAAAATCACCTCAAATCTTGAGGGAAACCTAAGAATGGTTTTACCCAATTTTCTTATTTGGCAAGTGAGTAAACTGAGACCCAAAAAGGGGACCGAGCTGACGTTCCATCTCACACAGGTGGTCAGAATCAGAGACAGAATGATAATCCAATTCCCTGGCTATCTTTCCAAAAGCACACAATCTTCCCCAAAAGTCATGATCTAAACCAAGGTGCCTACCTATTCTCGCAGCCTGGTCCTGTGTGCTGTGGCTGGTGTGTCAGCTCCCCTCTGGGGAGCGCTCAGCTGGAACCTCCCACTGGCTGCTCCTGCCAGAACGATCTTGGTGGTTTGCTCTCCAGCCTCTGAGACTTCCTGTCCCTTTCTCAGAGCAGTATTTATGATTACACAGGATGTGAATTTTGCTGTAGTTACAGACAGTTGATACATAAAAAGTGCCTCTGCTTCCTCTTTCTAAATTCTGAGGTCTGGAAAAATGACACAAGATAGAAGTGACACATGAGTAAAAGACCTTTGTGAAGACTAGTGATTTGTACGGTCCCAGTTAAAATTCATTTTCCCTACTCCTACATAAAGTTATGTAAGTCATGTAGTTTCGCTTAGCCTGAGTTTTCTTGTCTATTAAATGGCGGATGGATAATAATAATTCCAATCTGTGACTGTCGGGAGAATTCAAGGAAAAAGATGCCAAAAGTTTACAAAAAGTAGACACTCAATAAATATTGATCATAGCAATGTTAATTTTGAATTTTGGAGAATCTATTTTCTCACTTTCCAGGCTCTTGGTAAGCTGAAAGCAACCTGTGGAAAATTCCGTGTCTCCTCGTTACTTCTTTTGGGTGTCTCCATTCTCCATCTTTGGCCTCATGTTCAGGGAAGTCCAGGCACATCTTGGGAAAGATGCCAGTGGATTGGAGTCAGCAGCAGAGCCATCAAGCTCCACACAAGCTCATATTTGGGGAAGTATTTGTTGTTGAGGGGACACTGTTGCCACTTTCACATCCCTTTTAAGGCTTCTTGTAGACTAGCCATTGTTCAGAAGGAGAGGGTTTAAGATGGCTCTGGGATGTGCAGCAGCTGGTGGTACAACATGCTCCATATACAATCTCCATTTCCTAAAGGGTGGCAAGGCTGTGTCCTAAGAGAGAAGTAAACCTAAGCCTGGGAGGTTTAAATAACTCATAAAGTAGTTGGAGGGTATTTTAGTCCAGTTCTTCTCTTCCCCAAATGAGGTGATATTGCTGAAGGAATCTGCCCCCAGTCACATGTCTAGTCTGTGGAAGAGGCAGGAATCTAATTCACATCTCTTGGTACTGAGGTCTGGGCTTGCTTCATGGCAAGAGTCTGCCATTTGGTCAACAACTTTTTATTTTTATTTATTTATTTATTTTGAGATGGAGTTTTGTTCTTGTTGCTCAGGCTAGAGTGCAATGGTGCAATCTCAGCTCATTGTAACCTCCACCTCCCAGGTTCAAGCAGTTCTCCTGCCTCAGCCTCCCCAGTAGCTGGAACTACAGGTGCCCACCACCACACCCAGCTAATTTTTGTATTTTTACTAGAGACAGGATTTCATCATGTTTGTCAGGTTGGTCTTGAACTCCTGACCTCAGGTGATCCACCCACCTCAGCCTCCCAAAGTGCTAGGATTACAGGCATGAGCCACTGTGCCCAGCTTAGTCAACATCTTAATACCCACAACCAGCATTGTCTTTGCTTAAGAAAACTTCCATGATCCAGACCTTCCTCTGGGTCTATGACCTGTTTTGACCAAATTGTCAAAGAACCTTGGTCATTTGGGCTTCTCTCACACTTCTTCTGAGACCCTGAGAAGGAATTCGTGAGAAAATCAGTTAAATATCCAGTTTGTTTTTTCATAAATAAAATTTGAAAAAAGGTTTTTCAGAGTTGTTTTGTGAAGTAAGTCAAATAACATAAAAGTCCCCACGATTGAGCCTGACATATATGAACCATTAAGAAAAATCTGGTATTTCAGCTGGGCGCGGTGGCTCACGCCTGTAATCCCAGCACTTTGGGAGGCCGAGGCGGGCAGGTCACAAAGTCAGGAGATTGAGACCATCCTGGCTAACAGGGTGAAACCCGGTCTCTACTAAAGATACAAAAAATCAGCTGGGTGTGGTGGTGGGCACCTGTAATCCCAGCTACTTGGGGGGCTGAGGCAGGAGAATGGCGTGAAGCTGGGAGGTGGAGCTTGCAGTGAGCTGAGATCGCACCACTGTACTCCAGCCTGGGCAACAGAGCGAGACTCCGTCTCAAGAAAAAAAAAAAAGAAAAGAATAATCTGGTATTTCTTGTCCAACACCTTCTCCCATCCCCTTTAGAGAAAAGTGTATTTTAACTCTAGATTGATCTCTGGTCTCTAAATATAATCTATGTTTACTCTAAATTCATGCTCCTGTCCATTGATAGGAATCTCCTCAGCCCTTTGCAAACAGTCCTGGTGCTCTAGACAGCCAAGTGACTCACAGTCCTAGTGCTTCCTTCAAGGATACGATCTCACCGCCATCCCCACCCCAAGCAGACCATGAAGCTAGTAAAATAGAAATGCGTCTTATATGTTGGAAGACTCTGCCAGCCTTGGACAGACTAACTGTATTTTTTTTTTCTCTAGTAATGGAGATGATGGGCTAGGACTAGGGTACAAAGTCTGGTTACCCAGAGAGAGATTCCTTGGAGCAGCGTTCACAGACTCTCTTGATGTTTGACTTGGTTATTGGCTCCTCACGGAATATTCTCCCTGTTTCTTAGAATCTCATATCATGCCAGTGGAATGAAAGTGAAAGGATTTTCCCCCCAACTTCAGCATTTTACAGGTGGGGAAACCAAAAGCCATAGGTTTCTTAGGGAGTTAGTAGTGACTGGGCTGGTGGCTGATTCATGCAGTTTCTGTCTCTATACTATTTTAGTGTTTTCTTTATGCCTTTGCAGTTCTTTAATACACAGGTAATGACTCTTTCTAGCAAGTACTCTCTGCCAAAATAACAGGAGGTTTCTGCCTTTTGGCTGATAATCTCAGTTACAGAGAGATTAAGTAACTTACCCTGTCACACACCCTAGAAATTAGTGAAGTCTAGATTTGAATCCAGGTAATCTTAATTCAGGGACTTTGCTCTTAACTGGTATATTATTACTTCCAGGAACTTGCTTTACTGGTCATCTGGACTTGAACAGTAAACCCCCAAACCTGGTGTGAGACCCTACCTTCCAAGTGAAATACAAACAAATG
This sequence comes from Piliocolobus tephrosceles, assembly GCF_002776525.5. NCBI lineage: Eukaryota > Metazoa > Chordata > Mammalia > Primates > Cercopithecidae > Piliocolobus > Piliocolobus tephrosceles. Next base: position 13,264,080 of record NC_045446.1, read on the forward strand.
GTTATTTCCTGGTGCTCTTGATATCACAGTAAAACAGAGTTGCTGGGACTCACCATTCAGTGATGATGAATAGGGCAAAAGAATGCAATTACCTCAGATGGGGATGAGGCTGAGCATCTCTAGCTTTGTATAACTGGAGGCTACACATGACAATGGGCGTGATGGGATGACTAAGCACGGGGGAGTCTCTTTCTACACCATCGTCAGCAGCTCTGCCAGGTTCCTGCTTCTCTTGGTCTCTGCCTTTGCTGATCTCGCCATGCACACAGCAGGCCTTGTGTGGTGCTTCACAGAAAATCTCCTTACTGAAGAGGTGGAGGGCACAACATTCCTTTAAAACATTCCACATGAAAAATATTCCTCACTTTTCATTCAAATACCATAGTTTGAGTGCTTCTTCTGTGCCAGGCCGTGTTCTAGGTGCTTGGATTGCATCCATGAACAGAACAGACAAAACCACCTTCCTCTGTGGGGTTTTCATTCTCCTAGAATGTTAAAATAGAACCGTGAGGAAGCATACTACATAGTCCTAGTAATAAGCCTAGCAACAAGGTGAATAGACCAATGAAACAGAACTGATGTTAAGAATAGCATTTTATTTTATTTTATTTTATTTTATTTATTTTTGAGACAGAGTCTTTCTCTGTCACCCAGGCTGGAGTGCTGTGGCGCAATCTCGGCTCACTGCAAGCTCCACCTCCCGGGTTCATGCCATTCTCCTGCCTCAGCCTCCTGCGTAGCTGAGACTACAGGCGCCCGCCACCACAGCTGGCTAATTTTTTGTATTTTTAGTAGAGATGGAGTTTCACCATGTTAGCCAGGATGGTCTCAATCTCCTGACCTCGTGATCCGCCCACCTCGGCCTCCCAAAGTGCTGGATTACAGGCGTGAGCCACCACGCCCAGCCAAGAATAGCGTTTTAAATGGCTCTCATGGGGTGAATAAGCTTTAACATATTGAAAGGAGGGGAGTTTTCCCTTATCCCCCTTGCAGGGCACGTGATGGGGGTGGGACTCACTTCTTTGGTGCCCGGCAGCTCAGACCCCTAAGGGAAGCATGCAGATGGGCAGGTCGTGGGGAGCATGGGCTCCCACTCCATGGCAGCATCTAGGGTTGAGTGTTTACAGCTCCCAAAACCCAAACGGGTGTGTGTTACAATGTGCTCTTTCAGCTTAGCCGTCCGCAGGCACCTTGTTTTAAACGGCTTAATTAGACCCTCTGTCTTATCGCACGGACAGAGGGCTTTCTGTGCCCCTGGGTTCTTGCCCTAGTGTACCAGAAAAATCAGATCATATGTGGGCTTGGAGAGCGAGTGCAAGGTTTTATGGAGTAGTGATAGTAGTTATCAACAGATGGATGGGGAACCAGAAGGGGGACGGAGTGGGAAGGTGTTATTTCCCTGGAGTAGGGCCACTCAGCAGCCTGCCTCTCCTCCAACCATCCTCAGCTAAATTTCCTTTGGCATCTGCTTTGTTCTGCCACCGATAGTCTGCCAGCATCTGTTGGTGTGTTCTTCTGCCAGTGTGTTCCTCTCAACGTCCAGCCACTTTTGTGTGTATACCCACTGCGGTATCAGGGTTTTTATAGGCACAGGAGGAGGGGCATGGCTAGCTTGGAAATGCAACATTTGGGCATGAAAACAGGAGTGCCTGACCTCACCTAGGTTCGTGGGCACAGGCTGAGGGTGGACCCTCGCCAGGGACCCCGCCCTTCTCAACTCAGCGCTTCCCCGCCCCTCTCCCATATCAATATGTTGATGGATTTATTTAAAAATTTGTTCTCTAGCATAGTGTGAGAATCCTGAAACTGTTCTGAATATCAATCTGAAGATACAAATGATAGACAGTTAATGCTTGTAAGGCCCATAGCTATGGAAGCATGATTGACCCTAATCATGAATTTTGCACATTCATTCTCGAAAGCCCACCTGAAAATGGTGACAGTGGCACATGACAGAAAACAGGAGGAAAAGAACATAAAAAGGGCAAAGACAAAGAACCTATTATGTATTTAGGGGCTCAGAAAACAATACCCCAAAACAATACCTCAGAAGCAAAAGATTTTCTCTGACTTTCTTGGACCCTTCTGTCTCTCAGTCCTGTCTTTCTTGGAGGCTAGCTGTAGAAACAAGAAGCTCTTCCCAACATGGGTCATAGAAACCAGAAACCCCTCTTGCCAAAGTCAGCCATAAAATCTAAAAGTATTACTATAACTCTCCTTCCACTCTATCAGTGTAAAACTGGTCATAAAGAAATCATCTGAGCTACCTTGTTTGACTGTAGGCCATAAGATGCCCATTCCAGAGATGGTCCTATCCTACAACCAAAAGGAAGGAATGCAGCACAGAGAGGCCAAGAAAAATCTAGCCAGACAGGCCTTGCTGGGTTTCCCACTCAGTCTCTTAGCATTAGGTTATATCCAGTCATATTTCTACAGGGCTGTCCTTCCTTTGTTGAACCTAAACATACAAATGGACAATTTCCTCTGTATTTTTTGTGTCTTCATTCTGAAGGCCCTTGTGTCTATGTGTTGAATAATTTGTAGCCTTTTCTCAAATTAATCTGCCTTTTGCAAGTTGACTTTTCAGGGAACCTTCAGAGGGCCAAGGGAAAGCTATCCCCTTGGCCCCCACAATATTCTATTCATTTATTTATTTATTTATTTATTTATTTATTTATTTATTTATTTATTTAGAGACGGAATCTCACTCTGTCGCCAGGCTGGAGTGCAGTGGTATAATCTCGGCTCCTTGGCTCACTGCAACCTCTGCTTCTCAAGTTCAAGTGATTCTTCTGCTCTAGCCTCCTGAGTAGCTGGGACTACAGGTGCATGCCACCAGGCCCAGCTAATTTTTTTTTTTTTTAGTAGAGACGGGGTTTCACCATGTTGGCCAGGATGGTCTCAATCTCTTGACCTCGTGATCCACCTGCCTCAGCCTCCCAAAGTGCTGGGATTACAGGCGTGAGCCACCATGCCCACCCCTTGGTCCCTGCAATATCCTTGTCATTCTTGTAAAGACTCTTGGAAGCTTCAATAAATTCGAATCCCATCTCTTAGCAATAGTCATTTAATTCCTCAAACATAGAAATATGTACAGGCAACTGTGATTCTTTAGTCTGTAATAAACTTGGAGAGAGGTCAGATAACTGTCTTTTAAACTGGGGTTTAAAAGACACTGGGGTTTTGTGTAACCACAACATATGCCTTGCTAATCCTCTCTAGTACAGTTTCCCAAAGGTGTCTTTATCTCCAATTTGACATCCTGGCTATTGTACAGGTTTGCATTTTATGTCTATGAAGTTTGCTTTATCCTATGCCCTCCTCTGCACTACCACTGATCTAAGCCTGTTAAAATTACAATTATTTCTGTCTCCCAACAGTAGCTGATCTGCACTACTGCCCAGTAATTTCTCGAAATCAGAAGGACTTAATTCCACTTTCCTGATCCTCAGAAATTGATTATATTCTTCAAGTTCCCATCCTATTTCTGTCACATTTATCCATAAGATAATCCCATTTGTAACTTCTCTAAGACCTAGGACTGATTGAATTTAACAAAACAATGTGTTCCCGTAATTTGCCATAGTTAGGAGAGCTAAGTGAATTTTATGCGTTCTCTTTCTTTCTTTTTTTTTTTTAATTGAATACTATTAACACTTTCTGTTGAAAAGAGCTTAGTATAAAAGGGTTTCTTAAAACTGGTCTGGGACCAAGATGTGTTTGTCTCTTTTTTCTCCAGGTCACTCTTCATTTCCTTAGTGAAAATGCCATAGTTCCTTTTTTTGTTCACATTTTCCCCTAAAAGTTTCTGGTGCCTGTTGTAATAAATGTTAACAAACTCTTAGAAATATCTAGAAATCAAAGAAAGCTCCATTAAATCTAAGAGACTTCACAGTCATGTTATTTTCCCTCCCAAGGTAGACAAAAATGCATTTTCCCTTTGTTTATTCCACCAGGGGTAACTCAGAAAAAAATACCTTATGAAATTATAGATTCTATATCCTTAATTCTTTGTAGCTCTGCTCACTATCCATAGCATAGGACAGCTTCTTTTACTCACATATCTTTCTGGAAGGTATGTGAGTCATTCCTGTGACATTATGTGGATTCTCCATAAGCCAGGTCTGTTTATTTTGAACTGGCAGTTCTGGAAGTGTGTACACATGACAAAGTCACACATCTGATTACCGTACATTATTGTATGTGCAGTGAAAAACTGGGAAGCCAATATTTAGTTAATGGCTAAAGAGTCTACCTGGGCTAATGTGACTACTAGAGACCTGGGTAGACACACAGAGATGAGCAGAACCCCCATGCTCCCCCAAACCACATAAAATGCACAAATATATATGCAAACAAAACAATCCCCACAAATGAAACCCAACACAAATAATACTCTGCTGACAACATTCTTGGGTGAGTCATTATTTACACAGCTGTTAATTGTACAAGCTAGAAACTGAATCCGATTCTCCATACTTTAAACTCATATTGTGCCAATCACGAAAGCTTCACAAAAACAAACTGAGATGTTCCTAGTCCTAGCAAAGGTAATATTTCCTAGGTAAATCTTTGGCTTCCCCGATAATTGGGTTTGAAGATAATTGTCTACATCTGTGTTCCACTGATGTCCAGCATCACCATAAGACATACTGATACAGTTACAGATTCAAGCATTGATAAGACCTTGAGAATCCAAGCTGATGAAATGCTCTCACCCTGGCCTTCATGAAATAGCTCATGTTTGCAATGCTAATACACATTCCATTATTAACTAATCTTGCTTCCCTGAGGTATTAATAGTTCTACTGAGTATTGACAATAAATGTAGAGAACAGGTACTATGGACACCTGTAGGCAACGCAGCATGTAAGAAACAATGTTGGTCTTGGACTTATAAACTCTGAGTCTGAATCATAACTCTGAGTGAGTCACTGTGGCTTTCTGTAGATTAATTTCTTCACCCATTAAATACTAGAAATCAATAAAACCAGGAGATTTTTAAGGTAATCCCAGCTATAACATTAAACAATGGTCCATTCTAAATGGTGAGGAAAGGTGACTGAGGTAATTAAAAGTGAAAACAATTTTAACCTCACTTTTAATATTAGAATAACTTGAAGTTTATTTTCTCATTTGTACAAACTATATTCTTTCTAGAAATGCCTATATTAGTATATCAATTTGAGATTGTATTCCTTAATACCATTACTTCACCAGGTAGAAAAGCAGGCTTTTTCAAGAAGTCTAGGGAAACTGTCTAGAGCTAACTAACAAGACCTACAATATTGTAACCGCTCAGTGGGTTCTCTCTGCCTGCTTCCTAGACAGAGTTGATTTATCAAGACAGGGGAATTGCCATAGAGAGAGTTTAATTCATGCACAGCTGACTCTATGGGAGACCCTCTAGAGTTTTGTTATTACTCAAATCAGTCTCCCCAAAGACTCAGGGATTGGGTTTTTTAAGGATAATTTGGTGGGTAAGGGGCCAGTGAATTGGGAGTGCTGATTGCTTGGGTCGAAGATGAAATCACAGGGAATCAAAGCTGCCCTCTTGTACTTAGTTTCTGAGTGGGGGCCGCAAGAACCAGATGAGCCAGTTTATTAATGTGGGTGGTACCAGCTGATCCATCAATTGCAGGGTCTGCAAAATATCTGAAGCACTGATCTTACATTTTACAATAGAGATGTGATCCCCAGGAGCACTGGCAAGGGTGAGAACTTCACAGCCTCCAGCTACATGACTCTTAAACCATAATTTCTAATTGTGTGGCTAATTGGTTACTCCTACAAAGGCAGTCTAGACCCCAGGCAAGAAGGGAGCTTGTTTTGGGAGAAAGATATTGTCTTTGTTTCAAACTATAAATTAAGTTCTTCCCAAAGTTAGTTTGGCCTAGGCCCAGGAATAAACAAGGATGGCTTGGAGGTTAGAAGCAAGGTGAAGTTGGTTAGGTCAGATCTCTTTCATTATATTCATGCTCTCAGCTATAACTTTGCAATGGCCATTTCAGTATCATCAGTGTTTTCAGATTCTCAGTTTTTTGTGCTCAACTCTCCATAAGGTGAGCTTTGATCTCCATGGGAGCTATATGGTAGCAAGTTGGATAATCCACTGTCAGCTTCCTATTTACCTTTTCTTTTAAAAGAATAAGAACAAGAAGGCAAAGAAGGAGGGTGGTGGGAGGAGAGCAGTAGAAGGAAGAGGAAGGGCTATGCCTAAATAAGAAATTAGCCCATTCCCACAAATTCCAGCAAAATTCTTCTTAGGTCTCATTGGCAAGAACTATGTCACACTGCCGTTTTTATATACAAAGAAGGCTGGGAAATATCATCTCTCAATTGTGCAGAGTCCCACTTCTGAATAAAGTAATCATTCTTTTATAAGAAAAATGGGGAGGTCAGATAATAAAAAGACAAATTATGATTATGTTGACTGGTCGTGTGTTTTCATACTGCTTTAAAGAAATACCTGAGACTGTGTAATTTATAAAGGAAAGAGGTTTAATTGACCCATAGTTCCTCGTGGCTGGGGAAGCCTCAGGAAACTTACAACACAATCATGGTGGAAGGCAAAGGGGAAGCAAGGGCCTTCTTCACTTGGTGGCAGGAGACAGTGTGTGAGAACGCAGGAAAAACTACCGCTTATAAAACCATCAGATTTTAAGAGAATACATTCATGATCACAAGAACGGCATAGGGGAAACTGTCCCCATAATCTAATCACCTCCCACCAGGTCTCTCCCGAAACACCTGGAGATTACAATTCAAGATGAGATTTGGGTGGGGACACCAAGCCAAATCATATCAACTATCAACATTGAATTTACAAGATAATTTCTGTTGGAGTGTGTGCATTTATCTTGGTGAAAAGGATTCCTTGCATATTTCAGATAATCCAGTTATGAACTTACTCAAAGATTTATCTGAAAATATTTGTTCTTAGAGCTCCCAAGATGGTGGCAGGCTGCTCCCAAGATGGCAGCAAGCCTTTTGTTCTCTGACCTGGGGTTCTTGGCCTCACGGATTCCAAGGAATGGAACCCTGGGCCATGCGGTGAGTGTTATAGCTCTATTAGAAGCTGTGGGTCATGGAAGAGAACCGTGGAACCCAGCAACTAGTGTTCAGCTCGATTAGGACGAACCTGGGCACTTAGCTGTGCAGGAACAGTAGCGAGCCTTTAGCCCGACGGAGAGGGGCAATGGGTGTCTCGCTGGATCAGAGGCCCAGCGGACACCCTGCTGGATCTGGAGGGGTGGAAGTCAGCGGCAGGGCTGCCATGGCGGCAAACAGCAGTGGTGGACGGTGAGCAATAGCTCAGCTCGAGCCAGAACAAACACAGACCAGAAGAGTGTGCAGTTGCAAGATTTAATAGCGTGAAAACAGAGCTCCCATACAACGGGAGGGGACCCAAAGGGGTTTGCCACTCCCTGCTCCAATGCCTGGGTTTATATCCCAATCACTGTCCCTCCTCCTGTGCTCTCAGGCGATGTATGATTTGACTATTTCTTTACCTCCTGCTTTTAGTCTAATTTGTAGTTTAGTGAGCCCTCTTTACTACTTGATTGGTTGGGTGTGAGCTGAGTTACAAGCCCTGTGTTTAAAGGTGAATGCAGTCACCTTCCGCAGCTAGGCTTAGGAATTCTTGGTTGGTCTAGGAAATCCAACTAGTCTTGTCTCTCAAAATGATACCTTTATGACTTGAACAAATTTCTTCCTAAGTATTTTCTTAAAGCAGATGGTAGCAGAGAATGGGAATGACACAATTTTACCATCTTTTTGCTGATACTACTAAAACACATTTGGAAACATTTTATTTTTCATTTTACACATACACTCCTATATCATATAAAATTTTAGTGGCATTTAGAAAACAAAATTTATTGATCAGGTTTTTTCTTTAATTTTTGGTTAGCAACTAATTTTGAGTATAAAAGGAAACTATGTTTAGGAAACAAATCAAAACTGAATGTTTTATCTCACTGCAGCTGATTCAATTGACTGAAACTGGTAAGTGATTATAAACAACAGAACTTATTTGAAACAGCTCACTTTTCCCAGCCTAAAGACTGAAGACTGCTGATCCTCGGTCTTCAATTTGCATAACTATTATGAAACCTCTTTCTATTCAGTTTGAAAAAACCCCTGAATTTCCCCCACTTGGTGAATACTTAATGAATTTCCCCACAGGGCTCTTTCCTTTCTGGGCACGTATACAAACGCATAAACTTGGCTTTTCATTTATATTTTATTTATAAGCTCTAGTGATCTTTAATTTGTTCTTTAACACAAGTGTAAGATCTTGTCAGAAAATGGGATTCAGATTTTACCAACCTCTGACCCAATACACATGTGATTTGAGATTCTTTTTAATTGATACATGATATTCATACGTATTTATGGGGTATATATAATATTTTGTTACGTGCATAGAATATGTTATGATCAAGTCAGAGTATTTAGATTATTAATGTTGGTTAAAATTTTAAAAATTATTTTATTGATATAAAATACTTTCATCTTTAAGGGATGTTCAAATAAAATCTTTTCATCACTGAACCCAGTATTAAACCGCCTTTGCAAAATTATGACTGAGACAGTGAAAGACATTTAACTTAACGGATTCCATTTTGCTTCTAACCTCCAAGCTGGCCTTGTTCATTCCTGGGAGTAGGCTGAACTAACTTGGGGAGAAACTTAGTTTATAGTTTACGGTTTAAACAAAAACAGTAACAGCTTTTTCCCAAAGCAGAACTCTTTCTTGCCTGGGGACTAGATTGCCTTTGTAGGACTAACATTAGACACAAAATTAGAAATTATGGTTTAGGGGTCATGCAGCTGGAGGCTACAAAATTCTGACCCTCCCCAAACTGCTCCTAAGAGCAGTGCTTGAGATAGTTTGCAGACCCTGATGGATTAGCTGGCACCACCCAGATCAATAAACTGGCTCATCTGATCTTGTGGCCCCCACCTAGGAACTGACTCAGCACAAAAAAAAGCAGCTTCAGGGCGGGTGAGGTGGCTCACATTTATAATCCCAGCACTTTGGCAGGCTGAGGTGGTTAGATCACCTGAGGTCAGGAGTTCGAGACCAGCCTGGTGATTGTGCCTGAGGCTTCTGAGTAGCTGGAAGTACAGGCACCACCATGTTCAGCTAATTTTTGTATTTTTAGTAGAGACGGGGTTTCACCATGTTGGCTAGACTGGTCATGAACTCCTGACCGCAGGTGACCCGTCCCCTTCGGCCTCCCGAAGTGCTGGGATTACGGGCATGCGTCACCGTGCCCGGCCCCACAACTGTTCTTTGTAAGCATCCTCAGTAGAACTAGCTCTCCCCTGGTGCTTGTTTGAAATCTCAGGTGTTACTACTGTCAGCTAATGAAGAGGTAGGTACTCAGTCACTTTAGTAATTTAAATACAGATTTATGCAAAAATCAAAATCCAACTGTCATTCATATTAAACTTTCTTCTTTCCCTCAGTTTGGCCTGCTTTAGACAGGGGATCTGACATGTAAAGTGGGGGCCAGTGCTATTTCTTCTCTAACTTCTCCCGCTAAGGATTGCTAAGAGGGATTCCTGATCCTCAGAGTCAGGGGCAGGAATGAGGAGAGAGGAACAGAAAAAGTCTTTCTCGATTGGCTCTTTTTCCTAACTCCATGTCAGTGCTATGCAGAATGGTAGGTATTGAATGCATCTGCATTGCAATCACTGCGATTCCTTGGCTGGGCTTCCCCTTGAGGAAAGAAAAAGACCCTCTCACATTGTTTTAGATTGTTTTATACTCAGCACCTGTTTTAAGAAAAAAAAACAAGGCAGTAAAACCACAGACAGGCAGCCCGGCACCAGGCCCGAAACCTGGCCTGGGTCTGCCTGGCCTAAACCCAGTAGTTAAAAATCAACTCATAACTTAGAAACCGATGTTATTCACAGATTCCAGACATCGTATAGAAGAACACTGTGAAACTCCCTGCCCTGTTCTGTTTCTCTGTATCAGTGCATGAAACCCCTATCACATACCCCCTACATTGCCCAATCAGTCACGACCCTTTCATAGGAAATCTTTAGTGTTGGGAGCCCTTAAAAGGGACAGAAATTGTGTACTCGGGGAGCTCAGATTTTGAGACTGTAGCTTGCTGATGCTTCCAGCTGAATGAAATCCTTCCTTCTACAACTTGGTGTCTGAGAGGTTTTGTCTGCGGTCCGTCCTGCTACATTTATTGGTTCCCTGACCGGAAGCAAGGTAACTGACGGACGGCTGAGGCAGCCCCTTAGGCGGCTTAGGCCTGCCCTGTGGAACATCCCTTCCGGGGTCTCCGGCCAGCCTGAGTGTCCGCAATCCAAAGAGTGCTCCGGGGTAGGCAATTGTCCCGGTGGAACGCCTCACCAGAGCAGCACGTAGCAGGCCCCGTGGAGGATTAACACAATGGCTGAACACCGGGAAGGAACTGGCACTTGGAGTCCAGACATCTGAAACTTGGTAGGACTAGTCTTTGGAACTTTCCCCACTCCATTTGAGTGGAAGCGTGGCCTAATCACCCATGGTGTGTCTGTATCGGCACTTTTGTTGTGGTTTTGACTTGACTTGAATTGCTGGATAGTTTGGTTTTGGTTTTGACTTGGCTTACGTTTCTTGATACTCGGATTTTGAATTTCGTGGTATTCTGATTTTGGTTTGGTATAAACGATAAAACTGTGGGTGTGTGCCCTCTTTACCTTTTCTTTGTTTTGTGGTGAGTGTGGTATTTTGTCTTGAAAAAACATGGATCAGGTGCAAAGTAAGCCCACCCCATTGGGAACTATGTTAAAGAATTTCAAGAAAGCATTCAATGGAGACTATGGAGTCACTAGGACTCCAGGAAAACTTAGAACTTTGTGTGAAATAGATGGGCCAGCATCAGATGTAGCTTGGCCATCAAAAGTAAGCTTAGACAGGTCTTTAGTTTCAAAGGTATGGCACAAAGGAACTCGCAAGCCAGGACACTCAGATCAATTTGCATATGTAGATTCCTGGTTACAGCTAGCTTTCGATCCCCCGTAGTGGTTAAGGGGACAGGAGCAGCAGTACTAATAGCAAAGGGACAGTTAGTTAAGAAAGGTTCTTGCTCCACCAAACAAGGCAAGCCGGCACCTAAAGTCCTGTCTGACCCAGAGCCCCAGGACTCATGGCAGGGGATGGCACCAACAGTGCCCCCCCCTTTATCAAGCGGGGAGGCCCTCTTCTCCTGAGCCCACAGCCCCTAGACCACCCAGAGTAGACAAGAAAGAGAAACTGCAAGAAAAACTCCTCCCTTGGTGGCCCACTTATGGCCCAAGACTGGAATCCAAATGCCCCTGAGAGCAGCCATATACTGGGATAGATGCGGATGGACACATGGTGGAAAGGTGTGCCTTTGTGTATCACCCTTTCACCTCTGCTGACCTCCTCAATTGGAAAAGTAACGCTCCATCTTACACTGAAAAGCCTCAAGCTCTAATAGACTTGCTCCAAACAATTATCCAGACTCATAATCCTACTTGGGCTGATTGCCACCTACTCATGTACCTCTTTAACACAGATGAAAGCCAAAGGGTGCTGCAGGCGGCAACTAAATGGCTAGAGGAGCACATCCCAGCCATTATCAAAATCTCCAGGAATACATAAGAATTCAGTTGCCAGGAGCGGACCCTCAATGGGACCCAAATGAGGGACCAGATATGGAGAGGCTAAGAGGGTACCGAGATGCATTAATTGAAGGCTTAAAAATGGGGGCTCAAAAGGCCACCAATGTAAATAAAGTTTCTGAATTCATCCAAGGAAAGGAGGAAAGCCCAGCCCAGTTCTATAAAAGAATGTGTGAGGCCTATCGTATGTACACTCCTTTTGATCTGGATAGACCTGAAAATCAGCATATGATTAATATGGCCTAGTTAGTCAGAGCTCAGAAGATACTCAGAGAAAATGCAAAAACAGGCTGATTTGCAGGAATGAATACCTCGCAGTTGCTGGAGATAGCTAATCAAGTATTTGTAAATAGAGATGCAACAAGCCACGGAGAAAGCTGTAAGGAGGGCGAACGCCAGGCCAGGTGAAGTGCTGATTTGCTGGCTGCGGCAATTAGAGCAATCCCCGTGAAAGGGTAGGGAAAGGGGGTTCCGGGAGGAATGCCTGGTCCAATCACTCACGTCTGCAGCGTAACCAATGTGCCTACTGTAAAGAAATAGGACATTGGAAAGATAAATGTCCCCAACTAAAGGAGAAGCAGGGTGATGCAGAGCAAAAGACCTCAGAAAAAGATGAAGGGACTTTGTTCAATCTAGCTGAAGGACTGCTAGACTGAAGGGGACCAGGCTCAAATGCCCCCAAGGAGCCCATGGTCAGGATGACAATAGGTGGAGCCGAACACTCAGTGGTAACCACCCTGGTGGCCCCCTTATCTAAAAAGGCCATTGATATAATTGGAGCAACAGGAGTCTCTGCCAAGCAGGCTTTCTGCCTACTGCGGACCTGCTCGGTGGGAGGACATAAAGTGACTCATCAATTTCTGTATATGCCTGACTGCACCTTGCCTTTGTTGGGAAAAGACTTGCTTAGCAAGCTGAGAGCCACCATTTCCTTTATAAAACAGGGCTCTTTACAGCTGAAGTTACCGGAAACAGGAGTCATCATGGCCCTTACAGTCCCCTGGGAAGAAAAATGGAGACTGTCTCTAACCGAGCCAGGTCAGGAAATAAAACCGACTCTAGCTAAGCAATGGCCCTGAGTATGGGCGGAGGACAATCCTCCAGGGCTGGCAATCAATCAAGCCCCCATACTCATAGGAGTTAAGCCTGGGGCCCAGCCAATGAGACAAAAGCAGTATCCAGTTCCTAGGGAAGCCCTTAAAGGAATACAGACTCATCTTAAATGCTTAAAAGCCTTTGGAATTATAGTTCCTTGCCAGTCTCCATGGAACACCCCCCTCCTACCTGTTCCCAAACCAGGTACCAAAGACTATTGACTCGTACAGGACTTACACTTGGTAAACCAAGTTATAATGACTCTTGGTAAACCAAGTTACAGTGACTCTGCACCCAACAGTTCCTAACCCTTACACACTGCTCGGATTGCTGCCAGCTGAGGACGGCTGGTTTACTTGCCTGGACTTGAAAGATGCCTTCGTTAGCATCAGGCCAGCTCCTGAGAGCCAAAAGCTATTTGCCTTTCAGTGGGAAGATCCGGGGTCAGGTGTCACCACTCAGTACACTTGGACTTACTCGGCTTACCCAAGGGTTCAAAAATTCCCCCACCATCTTGGAGGAGGTGTTGGCTCGAGACCTCCAGAAGTTTTCTGCTAAAGACCTAGGCTGCATCCCGCTCCAGTACATGGACGACCTTCTGCGAGGACACTCCACGGCAGTTGGGAGTGCAGAAGGGATGGATGCCCTGCTTCGGCACCTGGAGGACTGTGGGTATAAGGTGTCCAAGAAGAAAGCTCAGATCTGTAGACAGCAGGTACACTACCTGGGATTCACTATTCCAAAAGGGGAGTGCAGCCTAGGGTCAAAAAGAAAGCAGGTCATCTGGAGCCTACCAGAACCTAAAACCAGAAGGCAAGTAAGGGAATTTTTAGGAGCTGTGGGGTTTTGCAGATTATAGATTCCAAACTTTGCGGTGCTAGCCAAACCACTGTACGGGGTTACAAAGAGGCACAACAAAGAGCCATTTGAATGGGGGCCTCTACAACAGCAAGCCTTTTATAAGTTAAAAGAAAAACTTATGTCAGCCCCAGTTCTAGGACTACCAGATTTGACAAAGCCCTTCACGCTCTATGTGTCAGAAAGAGAAAAAAATGGCAGTAGGAGTTTTAACTCAAACTGTGGGGCCCTGGCCAAGACCAGTGGCCTACCTCTCAGAACAACTAGATGGGGTTTCTAAAGGCTGGCCTCCGTGTCTACAAGCCTCGGCAGCAATGGCCCTGTTGGCACAAGAAGCAGATAAGCTAATCCTTGGACAAAACCTAAATATAAAAGCCCCCCATGCGGTGGTAACTCTGATGAATACCAAAGGACACCACTGGCTAACAAATGCTAGATTAACTAAGTACCAAGGCTTGTTATGTGAAAACCCCCGCATAACCATTGAAGTCTGTAACACTTTAAATCCTGCCACCTTGCTCCCAGTATCTGACAGCCCTGTTGAACATAACTGTGTAGAGGTGTTGGACTCTGTCTATTCTAGCTGACCAGATCTTTGAGACCAGCCATGGGCATCGGTAGATTGGGAGTTACACGTGGACAGGAGCAGCTTCATCAACTCGCAAGGAGAAAGGTATGCAGGACATGCGGTAGTAACCTTGGATGATGTTGAAGCTGAGCCTTTGCCTCAGGGCACTTCTGCCCCAAAAACAGAACTCATTGCTCTAACTCGGGCTCTGGAACTCCATGAAGGTGACCGTGTGTGGACCAAGGACTGAAACATGGCTCTATTGCGGCCGTGGTGGAGGGGGCCCCAGACCGTTATCCTGATCACTCCCACAGCTGTAAAGGTAGAAGGAATCCCAGCCTGGATACACCACAGCCACATGAAGCCTGCGGCTGCTGAGACCTGGGAGGCCAAACCAATCCTGGACAGTCCCTTCAAAGTGACCCTGAGGAAAACGACAAGCCCTGCTTCAGTCACACCCGGAAGCTGACTGGTCTACGCATGGCCAAAGCATGAGGAAAATCATCGTGGGACTTGTTTTCCTTATAACATGGACCTGTGTGGTAAAAGCTTCCACTGCTTCTTCCCACACAGAGGACTATTTTCAGTGCACACCTCAGGTCACTGAGGTAGGACAAGTTAAGACAATCTTTTTATTTTATAGTTATTATGAATGCCTAGGAACTCCAAAGGGAACTGCTTGTATAATAACACTCAGTACAAAGTATATAATCCAGGAAGTGACCAGCCCAATGTGTGCTATGACCCCTCTGAACCTTCCATGATCACAGTCTTTGAAATAAGACTAAGGACTGGTCCTTTCCTAAGGGACACTAGTAAAGTAATAGCTGGAACAGAAGAAAGGGGGGGTCCCCCAAAATGTAACCTTAACATTTGATGCCTGTGCCACTATTAATAGTAAGCAGCATGGGATAGGATGTGGTTCTCTAGACTGAGAAAAAAGTTACACAGCCGAAAATAAGTATATCTATCAAGAGTCATATGTATGTGAGATGTATCAATACTGGTCTTGTGTCATTTGGGCTACTTGGAAAGAAGATAAAAAAGATCCTGTTTGGCTCCAAAAAGGAAAATCCAGCCCCTCCTACACGAGTGGGAACTGCAACCCTTTAGAATTGGTCATCACAAACCCCTCAGACCCAAAATGGAATAAAGGTAAATACGTAACATTAGGCATTGATAGAAAAGGACTAGATCCTAGCGTAAGCCTCCTAATAAAAGGAGAGGTTCAAAGACGCTCTCCAGAACCAGTATTTCAGACTTTCTATGATGAACTAAATGTGCCAGTACCTGAGATTCCAGGAAAAACTAAAAATTTGTTTTTACAATTAGCCGAACATGTAGCCCAGTCTCTAAAAGTCACTTCATGTTATGTTTGTGGAAGAACTGTACCAGGAGATCTCTGGCCATGGGAAGCCCGAGAGTTAGTTCCTACAGACCCAGTTCCTGATGAATGCCTGGCCCAAAAGAACCACCCTGACAATCTTTGGGTTCTAAAAACCTCGATTATTGGACAGTATTGCATAGCTAGAGAAGGCAAGGGATCCACTCATCCTGCAGGGCGGCTTAGTTGTCTTGGCAAAAGCTGTATAATGGTACCACAAAGACAGTTACATGGTGGAGTTCCAGTTACACAGAAAGAAATCCACTCAGTAAATTTCCAAAGTTGCAGATTGTTTGGGCCCACCCAGAATTCCACCGGGACTGGACGGCCCCCACCGGGTTATACTGGATATGTGGACATAGAGCCTATGCTAAGCTGCCTGATCAGTGGACAGGTAGCTGTGTAATTGGCACCATTAAGCCATCTTTCTTCTTACTGTCCATAAAAACAGGTGAACTTCTGGGCTTCCCTGACTATGCTTCCTGCGAAAAACGAAGCATAGCCATAGGTAATTGGAAAGATAATGAATGGCCCCCTGAAAAAATTATACAATACTATGGACCCGCCACTTGGGCAGAAGATGGCTCATGGGGATATCGGACCCCCATCTACATGCTCAACCGGATCATACGGTTACAAGCTGTTTTAGAAATTATTACTAATAAAACTGGTCAAGCCTTGACCGTTCTTGCCCGGCCAGAGACTCTGATGAGAAATGCTATCTATCAAAATAGACTAGCTCTCGACTACTTGCTAGCGGCTGAAGGAGGAATTTGTGGAAAATTCAACCTTACTAATTATTGTCTACACATAGATGATCGGAGCAAGTAGTTGAGGATATAGTTAAAGATATAACAAAACTGGCACATGTACCCGTGCAAGTGTGGCGCGGATTTAATCCGGGAGCCATGTTTGGAAATTGGTTCCCAGCAATAGGAGGATTTAAAACTCTTATAATAGGAGTAATAATAGTAATAGGAACCTGCTTACTGCTTCCTTGTCTGATACCTGTACTTCTCCAAATGATAAAAAGCTTTGTCGCTACCTTAGTTCACCAAAATGCTTCAGCACAAGCATACTATGTAAATCACTATCAATCTATTGCACAGAAAAACATAAATAATGAAAATGAAAGTGAGAGCTCCTACTAATAAAATGAGTGAAAGTCTCAAAGGGGGGAAATGAGGATAGAAAAAGACCCTCTCACATTGTTTTATATTGTTTTATACTCAGTACCTGTTTTAAGAAAAAAACAAGGAAGTAAAACCAAAGACAGGCAGCCCGGCACCAGGCCCGACACCTGGTCTGGGTCTGCCTGGCCTAAACCCAGTAGCTAAAAATCAACTCATAACTTAGAAACTGATGTTATTCATAGATTCCAGACATTGTATAGAAGAACACTGTGAAACTCCCTGCCCTGTTCTGTTTCTGACTATCAGTACATGAAACCCCTGTCACATACCCCCTAGATTGCTCAATCAGTCACGACCCTTTCATAGGAAATCTTTAGTGTTGTGAGCCCTTAAAAGATACAGAAATTGTGCACTTGGGGAGCTCGGATTTTAAGATGGTAGCTTGCCAACGCTCCCAGCTGAATAAAGCCCTTCCTTCTACAACTTGGTGTCTGAGAGGTTTTGTCTGTGGCCCATCCTGCTCCACCCTCAGTATCCTCATGGATTTAGCTGGCGGCTGACGATTCATCCTGTGTCCTGCCCCTGGATGTCCATCAGAAAATCTCCAGCCTCATTCTCTTCAAGATCTCCTTGCTCCCTCCTGGTTTCTTTTCAGAGCCAGCTCTAAGACCACCAGGTAGAATCTCTTTCACACGACCTACGGGTGGAAGTGCAGACCACCCCCACGCAACATACTCCTCTTGCTTAATTGTGCAACCATGAGAGCTACTCTTGGGTGGCTAGATGATTCCTGCCTCCTGGTCTTCATGCCCTTTTGTGGTTATTTCCCTGTAAATATAGGCAGGATCTGTGACTTGCTTTGAATAACCAGAATCCTGCAAAGGTGACAGGATGTATGTGATTTTGGGTGTGTGATTGCATGATCATGTAACAGAAGACCACAAACTCTGTCTTACTGGTGTCTCATTCTCACCATTGCTGTCCTTGAGAAACCAATCTGTCATGTTGCAGTCTTGATACTGTAAGAGAGCGTA
This sequence comes from Piliocolobus tephrosceles, assembly GCF_002776525.5. Taxonomy (NCBI): domain Eukaryota; kingdom Metazoa; phylum Chordata; class Mammalia; order Primates; family Cercopithecidae; genus Piliocolobus; species Piliocolobus tephrosceles. The sequence continues at coordinate 13,281,810 of NC_045446.1, forward strand.
GGCAGCCCTTAGGAATTGAGAGCGGTCTTTAGTCAATATCCTGCAAAGACCTCCAGCCAACACCTGGCAAGAAATGAGACCATTTATCCTGCAGCTGCAAGGAACTGAATTCTGGCAACAACATTGTAAGCTTGGAAGTGGATCCTTCTCTAGTCAAACCTCAGTTGAGACCTCACCCCTGCCAATACCTTAATTGGAACCTGGTGAGATCCTGAAGCAACGAACACAGTTAAGTCATGCCCAGAGTCCTGACCTGTGAGATAACAGGTGTGCTGTATTAAATCTCTACGTTTGGGTGATGTGCTATTTAGCAATAGATAAAAACACTGGCCATGGAGTAGACAGGCCTAGTCTTAGCATTTTTTGGTTTCTCCTGGTGTGTTGGACTCACATTTCTCATTTTCCCTAAACTGCAGAGGATCTGCATCATGATCCCCATGTGGTCCCATTCCTGCCTCTCTCTCTGAGCTGGAGATGAGGGGGAGGTTCCTCCTTCCTTCTCCTGTAGTGACAGGACGGAGGAAACCACACAAAACATCAACAATGTCCTTCTAATGAAATTCTCCAGTACAGTTTCCAAATGACATTCTGTTTCTAATGAAATTCTCTTCCTTCAATCTTACTCAATTTCTTACTCTTTTACTCAATCTTTAAAGTTTTATAATCTGGTTGAGAAAACCATGTTTGGCTCTTTTTTTAAAATTTCTACTCGGGTGAATGGGGTTATGGTGTAAACTGGCAGCGACTGTCATCTCCCTGGCAAAACAAGAACGGGGTGGTGGGCGTGTTCTCTTCAGGTGCAGGCAATTAGAAGAAGTATGGTCCGTAGAAAATTTTACAACAATAACAAACTGCCATATGCTTTTTAGCATCCATTTGTAAACAATTCTAAACAGTATTGGTAACAGAATACTGCTCTCAGGAACAACAACAACAAAAAAAGATCTAAATTCTGCCTGAATAATTACCTGCTCCAGGGGGAGACTCCTCCTTTTGCCCTGCCCTTGGCACAATTCTGTGTCATCTCTTGTCTTTGGGCCGCAGATGAAACTGAACAGAACGCCTCTCCTGCCTATGCCCTGTGTATCTGGAGGGACAATTTAGCCTCTAACTTTACACTGCCACATAGGGCTGAATTAGATAGAAAAAGTAGTTCCTCAGGACCCTTTGCTGCCATCTGCTGGGCAATTGTGAAAAGTACACAAAAAGTAGTTGGAGCCTCAGATTTGCATAACTTTCCACCAGCACACTCTTGTGTGAGGGTGTTTTGTGTGTGGATGTGTTTGTGTAAATGCATGCACCCCCAACTATAAGAAAACATATGGACCATTTAGCACTATTGAAGATATGAAGAATTGAGATGCATAATTCCCTCCACATCTTACCTTTTTCTTTGGTCTAGCAAGAGTGGTACCAGAAAGTCACTCGAGTGGTCTTGAGGATTCTAGGTGTGCCTGTGGGAAAGTGTTGGAAGGAGGAAGTGAGCAGAGTGTCCGGCTATGGAAGGGTAGTCTAGCTCTATCATCTAGGAAAGCAAGGCAGGGAACGGTGGAAGAGGAAGGAAAGGAAGCTCATAAGTCTTGACGAGATTACACTGTCAGACATTGTTCTAAGTGCTGGATATACATACATTTTCTCATCCTGTCACCAGGGGGTACTATTATGTTTAACTATCTCCATTCTGAAAACAGAGAGGAAGACCCCAAAACGTTAAGGAAGTTGCTCTAGATAATTTTTTGTGTGTTTGAAGAAGTAAATAGGCTTCTGGGCAGAGTACTCATACGTCTGGTCTGCTGGGTTGGATATCAGTGACCTTTCTGAGCCTAGGCTGACCCTGAGTTTCAGGATCCGTAAGTGGCCCTAAGCTCCAAGACCAGACTTGCCCACATCAGCAGCCTCTCTCCCTTGGCTTTTGAAGCTGTGGCAGAAACAAATGCATGTGGGCAATTGTTATTTTCAGTGAGTGAACGTGGGGTCTTCCTTTGCTTCTGCCCTTAAAAATAAAAATAAATCTTCCAAGCCAGCTGCAACTCTGCCATCATACTTGCCCTGAAGATTGCAGTAGAATGTCACCGACAGGTCATTGCAGGATCCTGAAACTTAGGTCTTTGTTTCCAAAGTTTGGGAAACACTCATAGTGTCTGAACATGGGGTGAGAAGGGAAAGGAAAACTGGGTTGTTTATAACTGTTGGGAAAAAAAATGTGCTAGGTTTTCCTGAGGTTTCTCTTCAATTGCTTTCCATTTGAGAGGAAATCTACTGCGTGGTTAATATGAAGTATCTCTTAGGCAGAAAGTTTTCCTTCCCATCATTCTGGAGGTTATAGTTCCTTTGCACTTTATGACTCATACATGACATTTTGCACTGAAAAGAGTACTCACTGTTGTTTGAGGGGGTTACAGTGAAACACACAAAAAAGCAGGAAGGCAGAAGATCAAACGAGGAAAAACAACTATATATATTTGCCATTCAGGGACTTTTATACATTGCAGAGCTGTATAAAAATGGTACATTAAATAATAACAAAATAACTTTGAGTTTCATAGGAGACTTATGTTTTCTTCTTTTTCTTTCCTGTATTCCTTCTTAAAGGATCAGATTTATAGAAAGGTGAGATGATAAATGATTCAAAATAATTTATAATGTTTATATGCTAATTCCAAAAATTTATAAACATAGATAAAAGTACAGATAATAACAAAATAGATATCCACATATTTCCCCCAGTGATTCAAGTGACATTATCATTTTATGTGATTATTTAGTTTCACTTTTTTCCTCCCTACAGAAGTAAAATGCTGTAGGTAGCCCTCAAAGCTCTCCCTGTCTCCTCCTCCCTCTGCCTCCTTGTCCAGAGGTATCCATAGTTAGGAAGGAACCTCCTCTGTCTCTAGCCTCACATTTCCTTCCAGCAGAACTTCCCATAGAGAAACATACCTGTTTCTTTCCTCTCCTTAACCTGGTTCTCTTCAGGGAAGGAGGAATGCTGCACAAAGTTGCAGAGTTTGGAAGGAGGGCTTGAGCTTGTATGGCTCAGCCCCTTTGAGTTTCTTCATTTGTTTTGGAGACAGTCTGCCTACTAGAAACCACTATCATCTGCTCTTCCCTTCCCTCGCTAGGGTTTGGAGGTGCCTTCTCTTATGGGAGAGGCCTGGGGTGATCCAGCTCTGCCAGTGACTGGTTGCACACATAATTTGAATTTCATTTGGCCTTGAACTGAAGGAATGCTTTTCCTTCAGCATATCAGGAATGAAGTAGTATTTTAGTTTTTCACCTGAGCATTTGCTGTATCTTATTTTGCAAGTCACTGTAAACATGGGACTAGAAGAAAGGGGTATTATTTATAGTCCTAGTCCCTTAGTTCTCCTAAAAACATATGTTCAAAGACTAGGAACTTTGAAAAATAAAACAGGCACTTGGGGAGATTGATGCATCTGACAGCGCCAGGAGGTAGACAATCCTAGGCAGACAGGGGCAGGTGTCTGGTGAACACCACCTTTAATCCAAAGAGAGTTTAAAGCCTGAAAGCCAAGCTACAAGTCTCAGATGAATCTGAGGCTGGATTGAGAACCTCTCTTCCCATTTGGCATGCTTTCCTCTGATTGGTCCCCACCCTTCACCTATTTTACATGTACCTACACTTCCATAATTGGCCTTTTACGTTGTCATGCCCACTTTTGAGTGGTGTCTTTGTTGTAGCCTTTTTTGCATACTCACAAACTAATCAGCCTGTACTCCTCCATTCTGAGCCCATAAAAGCCAGGGATTCAGCCACATAGGAACTGCCCACCTCTGGGTGAGAGAGACCACCTGACTTTGGGTGGGGGACCATCCTTGTAACCCCCTCTATGCTGAGAGCTGTTTTGTCACTTAATAAAATTCTTCTCCACCCTCCTCGCCCTTCAATTGTCAACATAACCTCATTCTTCTTGATCATGGGACAATAACTCAGGACCCATTTAATGTGAGTACTAAGGCTGTAACACTGTGGCCTTCTCCCCTTTGCCAGTGCAGGGCAGCCACCCCATGCAACAGGAAGCAGCAGCAGGACCAAGCTAGTGAGTCCATTGAAAGAAACAATAGCCATAGCCTGGCCAACACGGTGAAACCCTGTTGGTGAAAATTAGCCAGGTGTGATAGCATGCACCTGTAGTTGCAGCTACTCAGGAGGCTGAGGCAGGAGAATTGCTTTAAGCCAGAATGTGGATGCTGCAGTGAGGTTCTCCAGAGTGTCCTGTTGGTCGAGGTCCAACTGCTCAGTAGTGGTCTTTATGGTAAGCCAGTAGATGAATACTTTCAGGATATCTACATGGGGTATTTGGGACTGCTGCCAGTAGCCAAATAGGTCTACAAATTGCTACTTTTGTGTGTGTGTGTTTTTTTTTTGAGGGAGTGGGGAGAGAAAAGAAAAGGTCAAAATCTAGACGATCATCTTTGTAATGAGAGGCTTTGCTCCTTTCTGAATTATGCCCAGGAGTTTTGTTAGTTTCACTTGGGTATCATTAGGTCCTTGTATCTTGCCTGTGTTAAAGGCCTAGCTGTGTTGCTGCATGTGGATCAACAGGGTATCTAGTCCTTGTTGGGCAGTGCCTCTGTCTGAGCCCACCAAGATACCATCAATATAGCAGAAGGACAGAGCTCTTTTCAGTAGTGGGACTGTCTGTAAACCAGGCCCATCTCTGCATGGCAGATAGCTGGGAGCTTAGGTGGCCTTGCCTGTGTGTGTGCTCTGTATTGGTGGTGGCTGTTCTCAGGTCACTGTGAGAGATGGGGTCTGCAGTAATGTGGCCATGTGGTGCCCCTCTCCCTCACTAAGTTCTACAGGATTGCCTTCTTTATCATGCTTACCTCTGAAGTCTGCAGTGAAATATTATTAAAATACCCACACATTTCAGTATAATTACACTTTGGTAATGATATATGTTACACTGTGAGATCATATTTCCTTGTGTTTTAAATATGATTTTTCAAAAATTGAAGAATATCTGAACATTTTCCCATTTCTTATTGCTCTGGTTTGGTTTAGATGAAAATCTTTTAAAATAAATTTGTGAGCATTCCCTTTTTTAAACAATCTTCTGAATATTTCGAATATTTCAATTGTCTATTTTTTAGTATCGCATAACTCACTTCTCAGGGCATAGTTTTTTATTTATTTAGTCATTATTTAATTTTATATGTATATTTTAAATATTTCTTCTAATTAGTAATATATTTAATATTTATTTTAAATAGTAAGTATTCTGTATTCAATTTTATTTTGATTACTAACATATCAAAATTTAAATGTTTTGTGGTATATTTTTCTTTCTACTCACCATACTTTAATTTTTAAATTTTTTCTAATATCTTTTATTCTATTAGACTGACAAAATTTTGTTTAATTTCCTTCTTATTCCTTGGTGGAAGACCCAAGAATTGCCCTATGGATTAAACAATTATAGACGATTGGCATCTAGGCACTCAAATTAGTACTAAATATTAAGTGGGCTCCTAGAAGCTGCAATTTTTTAGTTCTCATGCTGGATGTGGTTGTAGAAAACAATGCACAAAGGCAATCTTCCTGGAGAACAGACCTGGAGGTGGCTCAACTGTGTGGCCAAGAAACATGTTACTATTTAGACAGAGTTCCCTGTTTAGACAGAGCTCCCTTTATATTCCAGTGCAGAATTAAGTGCATGAGGTTTTTGCCTTGACGTCCTCTTGGGAAAAGCTGAATGCCTATCATGTAGCTGTTATCATTGTTGAAAGTATGGATCAGAAGAAAGTGTCCTTGGGCATAGGGCAGACAAAGGAATGACCTGTAGCATGCACTTGTTGCCTGCCCAGAATCCATCTTCCACTTTCCTCTTTCCAACGGTCTGTGAATTCTGACTGGGAATCTTTGTAATTCGGAGGACTGACTCCATTCCTCCATCTACTGTGCTCTGGCTCTAGGCTAAGTCAATCACTGTTTTTCACTACCATTTTCCACTGCAATGATTGAACCAGCATGGACACATAACCTTACATGGTCTCATCAGACAAAAACACTATTCTTTCAAACTACAGGATGATAAATGGATGTAAGGCCCATACTTGATGTGGAAATTTTTGCTAAGAGGTGGGAAATGGGCCTAAGCATGAAGCCAACACACAGTAGAGGGTAGAGCTAATACACTGCACAAGTGTACACAAGAGTATGGGCTGGAGTCTCCATGATATCTAAACATCGAAACCAGTAGTTTCTATCTTTTTGAAGTTTGCTTCAACTCTGTAGTATTCAGATACATTAACTTACATATTCTGTTTAGATTTTCTTTGTATGATAATGTACTTCTCCCTTTTCTTCCTCCATTTGCATTTAGAAACACACAAAAATAATTTACTTAATGTCACAAAGACCACTGTTTCTCCAGTTCAGATTGCAATTTAGATAGGTAAATGTATTAGTCCGTTTTCACACTGCTGTTAAAAATATACCTGAGACTGGCAATTTACAAAAGAAAAAAGTTTATTGGACTTACAGTTCCACGTGTCTGGAGAGGCCTCACAAACATGGCAGAAGGTGGAAGGCACATCTCACCAGGAGGCAGACAAAAGAAGAGAGCTTGTGCAGGGAAACTCCCATTTTTAAAACCATCAGATCTCATGAGACTCATTCACTACCAGGAGAACAGTGCAGGAAAGACCCACCCCCATAATTCAATCACCTCCCACTGGCTTCCTCCCATGAAACGCAGGAATTGTGGCAGTTACAATTCGAGATGAGATTTGGGTGGGGACACAGACAATATCACTAAATGATCAAAATCCTTTACTCTTGGCCCTGGAAATGAAGGATGGAAAATGAGAAGGGAAAAATTAAGAAAGCAGGCTGTTCTTTGGAAAAATAATGGAAAAATGATTTGGAGAGGGGCAATAAAAATCTTTATCTGGACTAATATATGAAAAACACTGACACAACCAAGTAAAAAGTTTAGCTCACCTCCCGCTAAGAATTTTGGCTCTTCCTGATGAATACTTAGACAAACAGTTTTTCTAGGCTGTAGGAAATTGTTACTGAGTTGAGGAATCTTGATAAATACATCACAGGCTGTGGCATTTAATGCTGCTATTGTGCAACTGATTGTGCAAAAGAAATATGTTCATATACTGCGTAGCATTGATATCAAGTAATTACGCTGTCTACTATTGCTCTGTCATCTTATTTTGCTCTTGTTCCAAACTCATGTATTTTTCCGTGTCGCTATGACTGTCTTTCCATGAAGATGTGTTTGAAAACAGATTTGCTACAGCAACAAGTCTCTGCTTCACACGGGAGGGACTCCTAAGTGACAGCCACTGTATATGTGAACAAGGCTGCCGTTTTTGTCCCACCTTTCTAGAGTTATCCTGGGTTTCTGTTCCAAATGAGCTGCCATTCAGAATTATTTTATTCAGTCAATATTTATTAAGTATCTGGCACATGCAGCACTATGCTAGAGACTAGCAATACCTGCGGAAGATAATGTCCCTGCCCTTGAACACAGTACACAGGGAGCATCATGGGAGCACAAAGGTAAGATACAGTGGTTAAACTTCTCTCGGAAGAGGAGGCTCCATTGAAAATTAACATTCAAATCATGCTTTCAAAGAAGAGCAGGTGCTTGTAGCCGTATGCATTCTAGGTAGGGAGATCAGTGTGCAGAGACTAGAGTTCTGAAACGGTTTGGCTTACTAGCAGACCTGGAAACACTTTGTTGTTATTCTATCACAGAGGGAGAGATTCAGTTGGGAGAGAGATAAGATCCTGGATGTGCAAAACGAGAGATCTACGGGGCTTTGAATGCTTCCTGGAGACACTGGGCTTTGTCACAGAGACAATGTGTAGCCAGAGAAGGATTTAAGCAGCACAGTGACAAAATCCCATTTCTGTTCCAAAGGTTCCTATTATAGTGGTGAATGTAAGGGTAAGGAAAGGCAAATAAAGGTCAGAAAATGCAAAATAATAGGACAAAGGATGGAATATTAGGCAAATAAAATGTCTAAGGAAAATTCTTAAATATGACAAAGGAATTCATTTATAATAACATGTTTAAAATCTTATGATCAAATGATATACTACTAATAAAAAATTTGCCTAAGAGTATGAGAAACTAACAAAAACATAGTAATCATGAAAATTTTTAACAAATGTAAGTTTTGAGGAATGTAAGCCAAAAAAGATGATTTGAATTATAAAATACTTGAATGAATCAACACTAAAGAAAGCATACTTTTTAAGAATTCTTGGTACATTGGCAACAATTGGCCATGTATCCATCCCAAATAATTAAAACAAAAAATACAGGCCATGTTAACTAGTCAATTGCAATAAAACTAGAAGTAAATAATACAAATATTTGTAACCAAAATAAGATTAATTTCAAGCCCAATGAATACTTATAGATTTTTAATTGTTAATAACCAGGTTAAACATCTACAGTGAATATATTTTGTTCATATTAAAATGAAAATATAAAATATTTGGTAATTCACCTAACTGAAAACATGAAGAATTTATATGATAAAATGTACACTTTTTTTTTTTTTATTATACTTTAAGTTCTAGGGTACATGTGCATAACGTGCAGGTTTGTTACATATGTATACATGTGCCATGTTGCTGTGCTGCACCCATCAACTCGTCAGCACCCATCAATTCATCATTTATATCAGGTATAACTCCCCAATGCAATCCCTCCCCCCTCCCCCCTCCCCATGATAGGCCCCAGTGTGTGATGTTCCCCTTCCCGAGTCCAAGTGAGCTCATTGTTCAGTTCCCACCTATGAGTGAGAACATGTGGTGTTTGGTTTTCTCTTCTTGTGATAGTTTGCTAAGAATGATGGTTTCCAGCTGCATCCATGTCCCTACAAAGGATGCAAACTCATCCTTTTTTATGGCTGCATAGTATTCCATGGTGTATATGTGCCACATTTTCTTAATCCAGTCTGTCACTGATGGACATTTGGGTTGATTCCAAGTCTTTGCTATTGTGAATAGTGCCGCAATAAACATACGTGTGCATGTGTCTTTGTAGTAGCATAATTTATAATCCTTTGGGTATATACCCAGTAGTGGGATGGCTGGGTCATATGGTACATCTAGTTCTAGGTCCTTGAGGAATCGCCATACTGTTTTCCATAATGGTTGAACTAGTTTACAATCCCACCAACAGTGTAAAAGTGTTCCTATTTCTCCACATCCCCTCCAACACCTGTTGTTTCCTGATTTTTTAATGATTGCCATTCTAACTGGTGTGAGATGGTATCTCATTGTGGTTTTGATTTGCATTTCTCTGATGGCGAGTGATGATGAGCATTTTTTCATGTGTCTGTTGGCTGTATGAATGTCTTCTTTTGAGAAATGTCTGTTCATATCCTTTGCCCACTTTTGGATGGGGTTGTTTGTTTTTTTCTTGTATATTTGTTTGAGTTCTTTGTAGATTCTGGAAATTAGCCCTTTGTCAGATGAGTAGATTGCAAAAATTTTCTCCCATTCTGTAGGTTGCCTGTTCACTCTGATGGTAGTTTCTTTTGCTGTGCAGAAGCTCTTTAGTTTAATGAGATCCCATTTGTCAATTTTGGCTTTTGCTGCCATTGCTTTTGGTGTTTTAGACATGAAGTCCTTGCCCATGCCTATGTCCTGAATGGTACTACCTAGATTTTCTTCTAGGGTTTTTATGGTATTAGGTCTAACATTTAAGTCTCTAATCCATCTTGAATTAATCTTCGTATAAGGAGTAAGGAAAGGATCCAGTTTCAGCTTTCTACTTATGGCTAGCCAATTTTCCCAGCACCATTTATTAAATAGGGAATCCTTTCCCCATTTCTTGTTTTTGTCAGGTTTGTCAAAGATCAGATGGTTGTAGATGTGTGGCATTATTTCTGAAGGCTCCGTTCTGTTCCATTGGTCTATATCTCTGTTTTGGTACCAGTACCATGCTGTTTTGGTTACTGTAGCCTTGTAGTATAGTTTGAAGTCAGGTAGCGTGACGCCTCCAGCTTTGTCCTTTTGACTTAGGATTGTCTTGGCAATGCGGGCTCTTTTTTGGTTCCATATGAACTTTAAAGCAGTTTTTTCCAATTCGGTGAAGAAACTCATTGGTAGCTTGATGGGGATGGCATTGAATCTATAGATAACCTTGGGCACTATAGCCATTTTCACGATATTGATTCTTCCTATCCATGAGCATGGTATGTTCTTCCATTTGTTTGTGTCCTCTTTGATTTCACTGAGCAGTGGTTTGTAGTTCTCCTTGAAGAGGTCGTTTACATCCCTTGTAAGTTGGATTCCTAGGTATTTTATTCTCTTTGAAGCAATTGTGAATGGAAGTTCATTCCTGATTTGGCTCTCTGCTTGTCTGTTACTGGTGTATAAGAATGCTTGTGATTTTTGCACATTAATTTTGTATCCTGAGACTTTGCTGAAGTTGCTTATCAGCTTAAGAAGATTTTGGGCTGAGACGATGGGGTTTTCTAAATACACAATCATGTCATCTGCAAACAGGGACAATTTGACTTCTTCTTTTCCTAACTGAATACCCTTGATTTCTTTCTCTTGCCTGATTGCCCTAGCCAGAACTTCCAACACTATGTTGAATAGGAGTGGTGAGAGAGGGCATCCCTGTCTTGTGCCAGTTTTCAAAGGGAACTTTTCCAGTTTTTGCCCATTCAGTATGATATTAGCTGTGGGTTTGTCATAAATAGCTCTTATTATTTTGAGGTACGTTCCATCAATACCGAATTTGTTGAGCGTTTTTAGCATGAAGGGCTGTTGAATTTTGTCAAAAGCCTTTTCTGCATCTATTGAGATAATCATGTGGTTCTTGTCTTTGGTTCTGTTGATATGCTGGATTACGTTGATTGATTTGCGAATGTTGAACCAGCCTTGCATCCCAGGGATGAAGCCCACTTGATCATGGTGGATAAGCTTTTTGATGTGCTGCTGAATCCGGTTTGCCAGTATTTTATTGAGGATTTTTGCATCGATGTTCATCAGGGAGATTGGTCTAAAATTCTCTTTTTTTGTTGTGTCTCTGCCAGGCTTTGGTATCAGGATGATGTTGGCCTCATAAAATGAGTTAGGGAGGATTCCCTCTTTTTCTATTGATTGGAATAGTTTCAGAAGGAAAGGTACCAGCTCCTCCTTGTACCTCTGGTAGAATTCAGCTGTGAATCCATCTGGTCCTGGGCTTTTTTTGGTGGGTAGGCTATTAATTATTGCCTCAATTTCAGAGCCTGCTATTGGTCTATTCAGGGATTCAACTTCTTCCTGGTTTAGTTTTGGAAGAGTGTACGTGTCCAGGAAATTATCCATTTCTTCTAGATTTTCTAGTTTATTTGTGTAGAGGTGTTTATAGTATTCTCTGATGGTAGTTTGTATTTCTGTGGGGTCGGTGGTGATATCCCCTTTATCATTTTTTATTGTGTCTATTTGATTCCTCTCTCTTTTCTTCTTTATTAGCCTTGCTAGTGGTCTGTCAATTTTGTTGATCTTTTCAAAAAACCAACTCCTGGATTCATTGATTTTTTGGAGGGTTTTTTGTGTCTCTATCTCCTTCAGTTCTGCTCTGATCTTAGTTATTTCTTGCCTTCTGCTAGCTTTTGAATGTGTTTGCTCTTGCCTCTCTAGTTCTTTTAATTGTGATGTTAGAGTGTCAATTTTAGATCTTTCCTGCTTTCTCTTGTGGGCACTTAGTGCTATAAATTTCCCTCTACATACTGCTTTAAATGTGTCCCAGAGATTCTGGTATGTTGTATCTTTGTTCTCATTGGATTCAAAGAACATCTTTATTTCTGCTTTCATTTCGTTATGTACCCAGTAGTCATTCAGGAGCAGGTTGTTCAGTTTCCATGTAGTTGAGCGGTTTTGATTGAGTTTCTTAGTCCTGAGTTCTAGTTTGATTGCACTGTGGTCTGAGAGACAGTTTGTTATAATTTCTGTTCTTTTACATTTGCTGAGGAGTGCTTTACTTCCAATTATGTGGTCAATTTTGGAATAAGTGTGATGTGGTGCTGAGAAGAATGTATATTCTGTTGACTTGGGGTGGAGAGTTCTATAGATGTCTATTAGGTCCGCTTGGTGCAGAGATGAGTTCAATTCCTGGATATCCTTGTTAACTTTCTGTCTCGTTGATCTGTCTAATGTTGACAGTGGAGTGTTGAAGTCTCCCATTATTATTGTATGGGAGTCTAAGTCTCTTTGTAAGTCTCTAAGGACTTGTTTTATGAATCTGGGTGCTCCTGTATTGGGTGCATATATATTTAGGATAGTTAGCTCTTCCTGTTGGATTGATCCCTTTACCATTATGTAATGGCCTTCTTTGTCTCTTTTGATCTTTGATGGTTTAAAGTCTGTTTTATCAGAGACTAGGATTGCAACCCCTGCTTTTTTTTGTTCTCCATTTGCTTGGTAGATCTTCCTCCATCCCTTTATTTTGAGCCTATGTATGTCTCTGCATGTGAGATGGGTCTCCTGAAGACAGCAGACTGATGGGTCTTGACTCTTTATCCAGTTTGCCAGTCTGTGTCTTTTAATTGGAGCATTTAGTCCATTTACATTTAAGGTTAATATTGTTATGTGTGATCTTGATCCTGCCAGTATGATATTAACTGGTTATTTTGCTCATTAATTGATGCAGTTTCTTCCTAGGCTCGATGGTCTTTACATTTTGGCATGTTTTTGCAATGGCTGGTACCGGTTGTTCCTTTCCATGTTTAGGGCTTCCTTCAGGGTCTCTTGTAAGGCAGGCCTGGTGGTGACAAAATCTCTAAGCATTTGCTTATCTGTAAAGAATTTTATTTCTCCTTCACTTATGAAACTTAGTTTGGCTGGATATGAAATTCTGGGTTTAAAATTCTTTTCTTTAAGAACGTTGAATATTGGCCCCCACTCTCTTCTGGCTTGTAGAGTTTCTGCCGAGAGATCTGCTGTCAGTCTGATGGGCTTCCCTTTGTGGGTAACCCGACCTTTCTCTCTGGCTGCCCTTAAGATTTTTTCCTTCATTTCAACTTTGGTGAATCTGGCAATTATGTGTCTTGGAGTTGCTCTTCTGGAGGAGTATCTTTGTGGCGTTCTCTGTATTTCCTGAATTTGAATGTTGGCCTGGCCTGCTAGGTTGGGGAAGTTCTCCTGGATGATATCCTGTAGAGTGTTTTCCAATTTGGTTCCATTTTCCCCCCCACTTTCAGGCACCCCAATCATACGTAGATTTGGTCTTTTGACATAATCCCATACTTCTTTCAGGCTTTGTTCATTTCTTTTTCTTCTTTTTTCTTTTGGTTTCTCTTCTCGCTTCATTTCATTCATTTGATCCTCAATCGCTGATACTCTTTCTTCCAGTTGATCGACTCAGTTACTGAAGCTTGTGCATTTGTCACGTATTTCTCGTGTCATGGTTTTCATCTCTGTCATTTCGTTTATGACCTTCTCTGCATTAATTAGTCTAGCTGTCAATTCTTCCACTCTTTTTTCAAGATTTTTAGTTTCTTTGCGCTGGGTATGTAATTCCTCCTTTAGCTCTGAGAGGTTTGATGGACTGAAGCCTTCTTCTCTCATCTCATCAAAATTATTCTCTGACCAGCTTTGATCCGTTGCTGGCGATGGGCTGTGCTCCTTTGCAGGAGGAGATGCGCTCTTATTTTTTGAATTTCCAGCTTTTCTGCCCTGCTTTTTCCCCATCTTTGTGGTTTTATCTGTCACTGGTCTTTGATGATGGTGACGTACTGATGGGGTTTTGATATAGGTGTCCTTCCTGTTTGATAGTTTTCCTTCTGACTGTCAGGACCCTCAGCTATAGGTCTGTTGGAGATTGCTTGAGGTCCACTCCAGACCCTGTTTGCCTGGGTATCAGCAGCAGAGGTTGCAGAAGATAGAATATTGCTGAACAGCGAGTGCACCTGTCTGATTCTTGCTTTGGTAGCTTCCTCTCAGGGGTGTACTCCACCCTGTGAGGTGTGGGGTGTCAGACTGCCCCTAGTGGGGGATGTCTCCCAGTTAGGCTACTCAGGGGTCAGTGACCCACTTGAGCAGGCAGACTGCCCCTTCTCAGATCTCAACCTCCGTGTTGGGAGATCCACTGCTCTCTTCAAAGCTGTCAGACAGAGTCGTTCGCGTTTCACAGGCTTCTGCTCCTTTAGCTGAGCCCTGTCCCTAGAGGCACAGTCTACAGAGACAGGCAGGTTTCCTTGAGCTGCTGTGAGCTCCACCCAGTTCGAGCTTCCCAGCGGCTTTATTTACCTACTTAAGCCTCAGCGATGGCGGGCGCCCCTCCCCCAGCCTCGCTGCTGCCTTGCGGTTAGATTGCCGCAGACTGCTGTGTTAGCAAGGAGGGAGGCTCCGTGGGCGTGGGACCCTCCCGGCCAGGTGTGGGATATAATCTCCGGTGTGCCGGTGTTACAGCGCAGTATTGGGGTGGGAGTTACCCGATTTTCCAGGTGTTGTGTGTCTCAGTTCCCCTGGCTAGGAAAAGGGACTCCCTTCCCCCTTGCGCTTCCCCGGTGAGGCGATGCCTCGCCCTGCTTCAGCTCTCGCTGGTCGGGCTGCAGCAGCTGACCAGCACCGATTGTCCGGCACTCCCGAGTGAGATGACCCCAGTACCTCAGTTGAAAATGCAGAAATCACCGGTCTTCTGTGTCGCTCGCGCTGGGAGATGGAGACTGAAGCTGTTCCTATTCGGCCATCTTGCTCCGCCCCCACATTTTTTATTTAGGAACATAAATGGACACTTGATTGAACTGACATACTTCTGGTTGTCGGTTATTCCAGATTTTTTTCAGATGTAATATAATGTACTTCCAAATAAATCCCTTGTGGAACTTGACTTAATGATTTTTATGTTCATACGGAATGAGTCTTAACTAGCCAAAAGCATTTTATTTTATTTTATTTATTGATTTTTTTGAGATGGCGTCTCACTCTGCCACCCAGGCTAGAGTGCAGTGGTGTGATCTCAGCTCCACCTCCCAGATTCAAGTGATTCTCTTGCCTCAGCCTCCCAATTAGCTGGGATTACAGGCATGCACCACCATGCCCAGCTAACGTTTGTATTTTTATTAGAGATGGGGTTTCACCATGTTGGCCAGGCTGGTCTTGAACTCCTGATCTCAGGTGATCTGCCCACCTCGGCCTCCCAAAGTGCTGGAATTACATGCATGAGCCACCACACCAGGCCCAAAACCATTTTAATAAAGAGTAGTGTTGAAGTAAGGATAGTACTGTGTGAAATTAAAATGCAGTGTACTAATACAAGTGATGTGTTACTTGTGTTGAAATAGACTGAATGACAAGAAAATGAGACTAGAAAGCCCAGAAAATAATTATGTCTATATACAAATATAGTACTACAACCAATGTAAATAAATGTTGAGTGTATTTTTTAAAATATATTTTAAATCATAGACAGAAATACAGTTAACTCAATAAGTAATAATCCAACAAGTGGTTAAATGTGTGTGTGTGTGTGTGTTTGTGTGTGTGTATTGTAAACTCAAAAGTATCTGAGAGAAATGTGAAAGGAAAATATATTGGTACTCCCAAGTCACTAAGCCAAAAGGAAAAGTCAAGCAGGGAATTTCTTATGGCAAACCTTCCTCCCATTCTATTCCTAAAATAAAAATACCTACTAAGATAAGCTACATACCTCCCTCACAAGGAATTTCCTTGTGGACAAGGGCAGACAGAATTCAAAGTCATGCCTCTGCTCACTGAGATAAATGCAGAAGTGACTGCCTCCTATGGAAAGTCTAATCAGAAACTCAAAAGAATGCAGCCATTTGTCTCTTACCTACCTATAATCAGGAAGACTTCTCGGGCTTTGAGTTGTCCTGCCTTTCTGGGCAGAATCAATGTACATCTTACACATATTGATTGATGTCTCATGTCTTTCTAAAATGTATAAAACCAAGCAATGCCCCAAAGTGGGGGCTGGAGATAGGGGTTCCAGGTCATAGGTAGATTGAAACATTTTCTGGCTGGCAATTGATTGAAAGAGTTTATCTAAAGACCTGGAATCAATAGAAGAGGGTGTCTGGCTTAAGATAAGGAATTGTGGAGACCAAAGTTCTTATTGAAGACTCCTGGTAGCAGGCTTCAGAGTAAACAGACTGTAAATGTTTCCTATTGGACTTAAAGAGACCGTTCCATCAGTCTTGAGGTCTCTGTTTTAATGTTAATGCTGGTCAGCTGTGCCTGAATTCCAAAGAAAGGATGGTATAAAGAGGCATGTCTAACCCCCACTTTCCATCATGGCCTGAACTAGTTTTTCAGGTTAATTTTGGAATGCCCTTGGCCAAGAAGAGGGTCCATCACTTGATTGGGGAACTTAGAATTTTATTTCCAGCTTAAAATATATACATTAGGTCCTGCCTCATATTGCTTATACTATAACCCCAAATACATAAAAGATAAGAGTTGGAATAAATAATAAAATGCCAAATGATTTAAAAAAAAAAAGTGTCTGTTTCCTTGTTGTCACTTAGAGTTTGGAAGCAATTTCTACACATATAAAATAGTTTAATTATCCAAAAATTTCAGCATTTTTTAATTAACATAAAAATCTGATAAATAATTCAAAGGGCAAAGCCAAATTATAACAAAGGATAAATATAGCATCTATAACAAGCCACAAGAGAAAGAAATACAGAAAAAAATATAAATGGATGAAGTGCATGACCAGACAATTTAACTAAAAGAAATAGACATGGCCATGCATTTATGCATGAAAAAAAAATGGATTTGAAAGCAAATAATTTGCATAACGAAATAAACAAAAAGTGATATGTCTTGAAATGCAAAAAACAAAAAAAAAACCAAGAAAACAAAAAACAAAACAAAATAAAAATAAAACAAGTGGTTGGTGGAGAAAAGCTCCAAGAGTACTGCAAGAGAAACAGTTAAGATATGGAAGTCCCTGGGAAAGAGGAACCCTGGGGAATGAATGATTCACACCCCACATAATGTGGCAGGATTACTGTCCTCTGGGGGAGCCTTTGGCTAACAGACAGCCGGCTCCTTAAATACCAGGTTCTGCTGTTAGAGATTTCCACGGTTGAGTTAAACACTTGTTCTCACCTAAACCCAACCACTTTCCTTCCAGAGGAAGCTGGGGAAACTGAACATGACTGTGAACCAGTTATAATACAAACCTATGCAGCCAGAGAGTATCTCAGGGAAACTCTCCTAGAAAATCCCGACCAGTCCCTCTTCACAGATGGGAGTCCTTTTGTAGAGGAAGGAATCCACAAGGCAGGATATGCAGTAGTCACTGTAAATGACGTCTTTGAAAGTGTGTGTGTCTCTCCAGCCACAAGCACTCAATTAGCTGAACTGATAGCTCTTACAAGAGCACTTGAATTAAGCAAAATAAAGGTAGGTAACATTTACACTGGCTCCAAGTATACTTTCTTAGTTCTCCATGCTCATGCTGCCATTTGGAAGGAAAGACTCTTGCTGCTAATGGATCTCCTATAAAATACCACCAGGAAATCAGCGGGTTATCCTCAGTTTTCCTTCCATGAAAGATAACAGTGATGCATTGTAAGGGACATCACAAGAGAAAAGATGAAGCAGCCAAAGGAAATAGGTTGGCTGATCAGGCAGCTAAGTCAGCAGCAAGGAAGCCTCAAGACAACTATGGACTTCAAGCCCCTCTAATCTGGGAAGGCTCCACAGAGAAATTAAACCTCAGTACTTCCCTGCAGAAATAGAATGGGCCACTTCTCGAGTGTGTACTTTCCAGCCCTCAGGATGGCTACAGTCAGGATGGTAAACTCCAGTTGCCAGCCTCCAGTCAATGGAAAGTCCTTAAAATCTTTCATCAGGCTTTTCACTTGGGAAAGGATAAAACTTATCAATGTGCCGAGGGATTGTTTTCAGGAGAGAACTTACCAAAAACAGCCAAACAGGTTGTTAATGCTTGTGAAGTCTGTCTTAAAAATAATCCCTTCAACAGGTGGCTCCTTCCTCCTCAAACCCAAAGAATAGGAAGCTATCCAGGGGAGGACTGGCAGACAGACTTCACCCACATGCCAAAGATGAAGGGCATCCAGTACCTCCTGGTATGGGGAGATACTGTCACCAACTGGGTAGAAGCATTTTCATGCCATACAGAAAAGGCATCTCAGGTAATAAAAGTGTTAGTTCATGAAACAACTTCCCACTTTGGTCTACCTAAGTACCTCCAAAGTGACAATGGCCCCTTGTTTAAGGCAGCTGTCACACAGGGATTCTCAAAGGCACTAGGCATACAGTATCATCTGCATTGTGCTTGGAGATCCCAGACCTCAGGAAAGGTAAAGAAAACAAATGATAGTATCAAAAGACACCTCAGAAAACTGTCCCAAGAAACTCACCTTCCTTGGGTTACTTCTCTCCCCATAGCCTTACCATGGGTAAGAAATACACCTTCAAAATTAGGTCTGAGCCCTTTTAAGATGCTGTATGGATGGTCTTTCCTTACCAATGATTTTTTGTTAAATTAGGAAATCTCTGAGTTGGTTGAGCATGTAACATCTCTGGCTCCCTTCCAGCAGGAATTGACACAGTTAGCAAAAGTCCAACTCCAAGAAATAGGATTACCTTTCTTTAACCCAGGAGATTTGGTATTGGTGAAAGCTCTCCCTTCTCTCTCTTCCTGACCCCAAGCTGAGAAGGGCCCTATACTGTTCTTCTTTCAACTCCCTCAGGAGCAAAAGTTACAGGTATTAATTCCTGGACACATCACCCTCCAGTCAAAGCCTGGAAAGCGGAGAGAGCAATCCTCGACAGCCCAGAGGAACGTTCTGGATATCAATGACAAAACATAAGAGGTCTTAAGCTGAAAATCATAAAAGATAAGTAAACAAGCAAGGGCTACCCATCTTACTCACTCCCATCTTTACCTCACCAGATACTTGTTGTCATTTCAACATTTCCTTTCGAGATTCACCACCAGATATTAGAACTTCTTTTTAACACACATTTGCAGGGAGATTTTAATTATGCATGGGATCACATTTGTAACTTCATAGAACCCCAAGGAGAAATTCTGTCTTGGCAAGTAAAAGTTTTAGATGGAGATTCTCTACCGTACCACCTTTGCGGGAATCGTTATACGCACTCTACTATTTGCAATACAACTATGCATTGTGGCACCTGCAATGTGGAATTCCGGTTGGAAAATTCCAATTACTGTAATATTCTGCCTAATTGTCATCTTTATAATAGAATTAATAGTTACTGGAAAACTTTTGCCAATTATCTACTACACCCCCTTTGCGGGAATCGTTATACGCGCTCTACTGTTTGCAATACAACTATGCATTGTGGCACCTGCAATGTGGAATTCCGGTTAGAAAATTCCAATTGCTGTAATATTCTGCCTAATTATCATCTTTATAATAGAATTAATAATTTCTGGAAAACTTTTGCCAAAGTTAACACTAAAGTTACTTTAGCCACACCCATTCAATGACATTTATGCAAAGAAAAATGTTGCTTTTATATTAGCGCTTCTGGTAAAGTAAGCAACACCTGGTGGAGGCAGACTAGTATTACAATCCATTAAAATGGCTACTAGGTATCAAACTCTACTGGCATGGTTATGGCCTATAGTACCCCTACTAATAATGGTAATCTTAACACTCATATTCAAACCCTGTATTCTAAACCTTCTTGTAAAATTTGTCTCTTCTGGCCTAGAAGCAATCAAACTTTAAATGGTGCTGCAGGCAGAGCCACACATGGACACGCCTTTCTTCTGAGGACACTTAGATTGAACTCAGGAAGAGCCCTAGCTGCTGTCCCCACTCGATGCCCCTTTTCAGCAGGAAGTAGCCAGAAAGAGCCATTATCCAACACCCTCTAACAGCAATTAGGGTTACTACTCCTGAGGGGAGAAATAATACAGGAGCTAAAAAGAAATTATTTAAGCACCTAGTGAGGGTAAGGGAGTTCTCAGTAAGATTTTCCTTTTATTAAAAAGCAGCTCCCAAATCATTTCTTGTCTAGCAAAAGCAGCCTAAAAAATCAAGCTGCAAGAATAGATAAGCAAGCTGGAAGCTTGCAAAGGTGAATGCCAGCAGCTGTGCCAATAGAAAGGGGATACTTGGAAGCCAGGTATATTAAGCATGGAGGTTCCCTCTTCCCTTTTCTTTGTTACCATGTGTGCAACAAAAAAGCAGGCAATATGGTGCTGGCCAGGTGGAGACCCCATCTGCATAATAAAATGTTAGGGTGGGATGGCCAGCACTTCCCATGCTATGTAAATGGCACACCTGGTCCAACCAATCTACTTTGTCTGATGTAAATCAGACACAACCTCCTCAAACTCATCTGTAAAACCAACCTCATCTTGCCCCAAACCCAGAAACCCATTCAGGACCCCTTCCTCTGCAAGAGGAACCTCTCTTCTTTCTTTTAGCCATTAAACTTCTGCTCTTAACTCACTGCTTGTGTGTCCATGTCTTCAATTTTCTTGGCATGAGACAATGAACCTCTGGTATTATCCCAGACAAATGACAATGCTTCAGTGGTCCTCTCCTTGGCGGAAGATGGCACCATGTGATTAATAGTGGGGAGGTAGATTTTCAAAGGAAGGACATTCTGCCTTTTCTATCTTTCTCTCCCTCTCTCTTTCTCTCTCTCACACACACCTGTTTACATTCTTTTAGGCAGAAGATGATATTCTTTATTCTGTGCTCATATAACAGTTAGTGTCCTGTATATATCCTTAATTTCATTGTCATCTCTGTTTTTCTTATTTGCCTATAAATATCTTGAAGCCAAATCATGTATCTTATTCACTTTGGTAGCCCTGGCATCAAGCATAGTGTCTGGTATCCAATAAGTATCAATAAAAGTTGAATGTCCACAATAGGCAAATAAATGAAAGAAATGGTGTGTGTCAGTGGGGGGTGCAAAGGACAGGGAGAAGACATAATGAAACAGAATTTAAAGATAAAGCTAAAATCAAAGAAACTGGCAGTTCCATTTGAGACTGGAAAAAAAGAGCAGAGAAACTCTCTGAGTATCAGGATATCTGATATAGTGAGCATGAAGTATGACCCCTGCTACAGAGGGTCAGAGCAAGGGAAATATGACAACATCTTTCAAAGAAATGGAGCTCATGTAAAACTGAAATACTTGTTTACACGTGTGTGTGTGCGTGCATGAGCAAGGTGAGGCTTAACATTTATACTCAAACAATTAGTCTTTCTTATTTTGAAATAAGGAAATAAGTATGAACTGGTTGTCTCTTCATAACAGATAAGTATTCCTGGTTAGCATTTGTTCACTCACTAGTTTTGTTTGAATATTGGTGAGGAGAAAATTGAGTTAAATTTTGGGTTTACGTCTGTCATTGTTGATTTATTCCGTGTTTAAAGGAAAAAACAACAAAATAAGTATTAAAATAAAATATGCACTCAAATATTTTATTCTGAAGCCAGCTACCTTCATACACCCTGAGACTTCATTATGGGGTTTGCCTTTATGCACTAATGAGTAAAATACATGGGATAAATCAGTAGCACCTGTGACAAAAGAGTCTGCGCACCACAGCAAATTAGTGAACTCCTGTTGACAATTGAGGGGTATAAGAAAAAGCTGTATCCTTTGCTTCACCATGATCCATTGAATCATCATTCTGCCTAGTTTTCTGGGACATGTCTAAGACTATTTGGCTAGTCTAGTAAATGGTAATTTACAGCCCCATGCTTTTGCTGAAGTCAGTATCAGGCAAACCAAGAAATCCCCAATGGACACATATCATAAATGACAGTGAAATGCTTTTTTAAAACAAATATTCATTACTTTAAATGCTTACATTTAGGAAACTCAAGTTCACTTTTTTATAATGGTTAGGTTTTCCGTATTATCATAAAAATCAACTTTCCAATTAATATTTCTCCCTTTTTTTCCCAAGAAGTCAATAGCTCTTCATATCCAGCATCATGAGTCATCTTTGGGGACAGGAGTAACTGTGAGGCAGGAAAAGCACACTCTAGAAGAAACAAAGTATGTTAGGTCTTCAGACTTTAACTCAGGTTCAAGATAGATGTATATATGCCATTTTTCCAACTGTGTACATAGAATTCTTAGCTAATCCAAGATAAGTAGAACAGATCACTAGGTTCTTCAAATAATTGCAATTTATCAGTCTAGTATTCATTCTATTCTCTGTAATAAAATTCTGGATAAATCAAGGCTTTCAAATTCAGTTAAAAAAAGCCATAAGTCCGCAGGGATGTTTTCTCTTGGAATTTGATTCAACAATACATTTGTAATATGTCTTTTAAAAGGAAAAAGAATTTTAAAATCATCAGGAGGAAAAGCAGAGCATAAGACATTCACTGGATCCAGTCACATGTGTAAAGGCCCTTTACCAAGTCAATACTATTAAAGAGACTAGTGGTTGTGGCAGAAATTGTTTCTGCTTAGAAGGGAGGCAAGCCCGGTTCTAGTGTCCTCAGCACTGGCACAAACTCATAGCATAATGCCAGGCAAGTCATTTAACTTCCCAGAGTCTCATTCTCTTCATTGACAAAATGGGAAGATTGAACCAGTTGATTTCTCATTTGAACTATTTTCATATCCAGTGAACTCTCAGCTTGTCAGCTACTCAATTGCCATCTGCTTTTCTTCTCTGTCTTCCATCACCATTTAAATGACCTCCCATGTGTATCTCATGACTGACTGATTGTTCCTTCTGCCACTCTTGGTGACATACTCAACACAGTGCAGAGATAAGATACACTAGGCAAGACTAAGCGAGGCTGGCCAGCCCACTCACCCAGGGAAGTCAGACAGAGTCTGTTTCCACCGCAGCACAGCAGTGAGCACAGCTAGGCAGAATTCCAGCAGACTGCAAATCAGCATCAGAGACAGAGTTCCCTGAAAGTCAAGAAATAAAATATCGGTGGTGCTTGGGTCAGCCGAAGCTTTCATGCCTAGCTGAGAGGTGACCACAGAGAAGAAGACCACCTCAACCGTTAGAGAATGAAGTAACGACACCATCAGGAAAACAAAACTGCTCCTCCTCACAAATGTCTTAATTCAACTCCTTCACTCATTCATTTTCTTGAGAAGGGAAGATGAGTAGTAACTAAATCAACTAATCCACTTCATCCTCTTGTTTCTTACTTCTTTGAGATGTAGATAGTTCTGATGACATTGTTCACTCAGTAAGAGAGCAGAGTGGGGTAATAACTACCAGGACTGAGAATCAGCAGCTCCGTTCTAGTCTCACCTTTACTGCTGAGTAGCTGTGTAAGCCTGGACAAGTCTTTCTCTTTCTCTGGATCCTGTTTTCTCATGTATCAGACATGCATACTAACGTTTATTTCTCAGAGATTTGTGAGGATCAAGGAGGTTTTGACTGTGTAAGCCCTTTGTAAAATTCAGTATTGACATCCCTGTCTATGTCTCTGAACCCCTTTGGATGTTTTTTATTTTTATTGTTGTTTATTTATTTATTTGGTGGCTTTAAGACTTGGAAACCATGAAGGTAGTAAACTGTCAGAGTTGCTAATCACCAACATCAACTCACAAGGATGGATTCTACCATTTCTGTCCTGAGACATTCTTTGTGTAGAACTGGCCATCTGATAATCAAGGGAGATAATTTGATCACATGAACTTTTGTTTTGTGGTATTTACACACAGTTAAAGAGAAGGTACACCTTGTGTCCATTACCTTGGAAATAGTTCCAGCAAGCAAGCTCAACAGAAGCTCTCTTATTTCCAATGTAAAATCATCCCATCATCTTTATCACTACCAAATTTCTCTCAAATTTCTCTCCAGAATTTTTCCCAAGGTGGAATTGGCTGTGCCCGGTGTTAATTTGTGCCAATTACTGTCAGCCTCATTTGCATGCACTTTTTCCTCATTATACCATTACCTTGGGAGGAAGGCCTACTTTATAATGGGTGCTATACAAGCATGACTTTGACCAGACCTTTCTATGCATCCATCTTCCAGCTGAATTCTTGGCTGATCTCATTTTTATGATTGCAGGACAATAAATATTCTGCAACTTTTTTACTTTTATGTTGCCTGTTTTCCTCTCAGCTGCACATACCCCTTAATCTTTCAACTTCAGACATACTATTTCTGTTAGCCAAACTTAATTATTTTTCTTCTTCCAAAGAGAGAATTCTCCTGCAATAATTATCAGTTACATTCTCCATCTCCCTGTATTTCTTTCTTTTTTTTTTTTTTTGAAACGGAGTCTCGCTCTGTCGCCCAGGCAGGAGTGCGGTGGCGCGATCTCGGCTCACTGCAAGCTCTGTCTCCCGGGTTCATGCCATTCTCCTGCCTCAGCCTCCCGAGTATCTGGGACCACAGGTGCCCGCCACTTTGCCCTTCTAATTTTTTGTATTTTTAGTAGAGACAGGGTTTCACCGTGTTAGCCAGGATGGTCTCCATCTCCTGACCCCCTGACTCTCTGTATTTCTTATCTCCTGATTTAATGTATCACACTTCTTTCAGCTATAACAAAAAGCAATAATAATGTTACCGTCTCACCTGATTAGTATTATTCATTATTGTAATCATTAGACGGAGAAGCCCTTACCATCTAACCCCCTATTTCCTATTCTGTTTCTTCGTCTTTAGTCTGATGTCTTTTTAGATCAAACTGACTCCCTACCGCACACACATACCACGTTTCCTTGTTGGCATTTTCTGATCACCTGGGTCTTTCTGCTCTGTTTGCCAATCTGAATTCACCACTCTATGTACCAACATTCTCAGTCTGACAAACTTGTAATTTATGCCTCCAAAATTAGATTAGTTTAATAATTAAGAAACTCTACAAACAATAAGTTTTAGTTTTTCATCATCAACCTTATTTGACATTTTCAGTTCCACTCTATTAGTATGTAATCCCCTTAATCTCATCCATGCAGTCCCCCTTTGATTTACATAACCTTGGCCTTCCTCCATATGCCCAAATCAGAATCAACAGAGAGATTTTCAAAGGAAGGAATAATAAGAAATCAAGGCTTTCAGAAACCTCATAAAATTAGAACACCCCATCTAAGAAATGCTTACAGCCAGACTGGCTTTGGCTTTATAGCAGTCCGTGGTGTAAGGCGAATTGTAGTCATCATAAGAAAGAAGTCTGGTTGGTATATTCCTTTTGTCCAACTCACACTGCAATGAGGCAGGATTTAATGCAGCCAGGTTGACAGACAGGAGAATGAAACCCACCAGGGCAGACAGAGCACTCAGAATGCTTCCAGCCAGGCTGCTATGCACCTGAAAGAGACATGCTGGGTAAGGATCATTCCCAATGAGCTACGAATTTCTCTTACCCCTTTTTGCCATTACATTGCAAGTTATTCCCTTATCTGTCTCCCTCAGGAAGGCTGGGAAGGATCATTTTTTGCTGTATGCCTCTCCGTTGTCCAGCAAAAATCTCAGAATCTGCAACGTAAAACTTGGCTAAATGAATGAACATATGAACTGGTTCCCCTTAAACAGGACCTCGGTGGTGTGGTAGAGAATGTTACTCTCCTAAACTCTTTCCCTGGCACAGATAGCAGGGCCTCCACTAGGCTTGCCTGGAAAATTACTATGAGTGTGACCAAAAGCAAAGATGACAGTATACCAGAGGCAGTTTCTCTCTTGGCCAACTCAGAAATCTCTCGTGCGAGCATCAACCATACAGGAAAGATGGATGGTGTATTAGCATGGTGCAAAAGTAATTTCGGTTTTCACCACTACTTTCAATGGCAAAACTGCAATTATATTTGCACCAACCTAATAGCTCACTCTTGAGTGCCCATTGCCTCTCTCAAAAGCACACCTCTTAAAGATGAGTGAGGGGATGGTTCTGAGTCTCAGGCAGACCCTGGTACCTGGGCAGGCATATGATTGGCCACATTGAGCGCAGTATGGGGTGGCTGTGGGCAGAGGTCTAGGTGCAGGCCCAAGGATGGTGTAATGTGTGGGAGGCAGTGGGAAGTACAGGAAAAAGGTCTAGATTGCATGTCAGAAAATTGAGGTCACAGTATAGACCTGACCCAGCTTGTTCCCTTGGGTACTCAGTTTCTTGGTTTTAGTTCCCACTCTGGTTCTCGTATCTACATTTATGAAACGAAGGGAGTAGATAAACTGACCTCAGAAGTGACTTCCTTTACTCCAACTCACACAGAAAAGAGAATTGAGCTAAGAGCATTCTGAAAGCTATAGTTACAGGTAGGCAGGCTCCAGGGCACACCCCACAGCCGTACAGTAGAGAGTTATTTAATCCCATATGGGCACTTCTTTTAGGAACTCACCAGTTGATGCTCTGGGACCCCAATTTCCCAACATAATGACTGACTCTATACTCCTGGGCCTCCTGGTAGCCAGTAGTAGTCTTGATGCCTAGAGTATATATTTCTTAGAATAAGCTAGATTTGTCTTGAGATGGCACTCTTCTTCAGTCTCAAAAAGGGCTGGTACAATGTGTGACAAGAGCAGAACTCACTAAAGCCTCGATGTTTCTGGTGAGTGTGAGCCCACCCCGAGACCACATCCTGCATCCTTGAGCTTCCGGCGTGTTCATTGTGGGATTGTTCTCTGGAGTAAGAGGCCCATATATTTCCCCCTAAAAGTTTGAAAACATTACTCTTGTACGAGGCTACTCAGTATGGTTGCCAGTAGCCACATGGGCAACCTATATTTGAAGTAAAATTAATTAAAATTTAAAATTCAGTTGCACTATCCATATTTCACATCATCGATAGCCACAAGTGACTGCCACGTTGTACAGTGCAGCTGTAGTGCATTTCCATCATCATAGAAAGTTACATTTCATTTCCATCATAGACAGTTATATTGCACAGCACAGATCTAGTGGTCTGGATTGTAACTGAGGGTTCCAAATAATAATTAAATACCAATGAGGGAAAGAAAGAACTGGCATTTTTCTGGGCATTCTCTCTGACTTCCTCGTTGGCTTTGGGAGATTTTTGTAGCCAGAGATTCCAAATTGAGTTTCTGTGCAATTAAATGATAGGACATTCTCTCATATAATCTCCAACATCAATCCTTTGAGGGATATAGGATTAAGTGAAGACTTAATGAAACTTTACAGACGAGAAACACTTCTTGTTATAATCCAGTTTTTCTCTCCCTGCCAGTTCCAACTCTAGTTTTTGCTGGAATAAGGAATAAAGGCAGGTAAAGCATTTTTTTTTTCTTAGCCAATACAAATGACTAAGGACAACTTTTAGGGTGCAAGAATTTATACTCAAACAAAATAAAAGTATTATCGTTCTGGTGAGATAGATGAAACAATGAGAGATAGTACTGCACATAAACAGCATATTGACTCATTTTTTTCAAGGGTGGTAACACTTTGGGCTTAAACAGTGAACCCCAACAAATAGGCCTCTTTGTAACACTGTCAGCTCCCTTGCCATTGAAAACCTAAATTTGCAGGCCAATTGTCACCAAAAGAGCATCATAAATAAGCACAATTTTTCTGTGATAGATTCTTGGATACTGGCTGAAAGGATATTATAATTCCTTGAATGTAGACTTTGATGTAGGGTGCAATAATTGGAGAAATGTGCTCTGAACAAGGATACAGAGGTTCCAGGCCTGGCTCCTAACTCTAACAACTGACTGCTCTGGAATTGAGTTTTCAACTTTTCAAAGTAGAAAGACTGACCTTAACGAGTTCTGTCTAAGTTTCATTTTGATCCATTGGGTTGTGGGTTATAGTTCTTATACTCACCAAAAGCTTGGTTAACCTTTTCTCTGTGATAATTGATAGAAAGCCAGAGATGACAAACTAAGATAAAAGAGAAAATGATGAGGTCAGTTTCCATGTAGAGAGTAATTGCGATGTTACTACCACAATATTTATAGAAAACGCTCATGGGAAAAACCCTGGGGAACAAGTTGATCGATGAGGTAATATCCATTTAAAGACATAGATTTATCCTGTTTGCCCCTACAGTTTTCAGATAGCAACAGAAAAAAAAAAGATAGCAGAAATATATCCAAATACACGAAGTGAGTATCTTAACAGCCAGGAAATAATATTCGTTTTCTTAATGAAATGAGAAAATTTTGGTTTAAGATGTTCTTTAGAGAAGGACATGAAAACAATGGTATGGAAAGAGAAAAGAATTGGAGAGAATCATGTGGTTTATGTCCATCGTTATATTGATGTGATGCATCACATTTGATTATATATGTTGAACCATCCTTGTATTTCTGAAATAAATCTCACTTGATCATGGTGAATGATCCTTTTAATATGTGGTTGAATTCAGTTTGCTAGGATCTTGTTGAAGATTTTTGCATCAATGTTCATTAGGGATATTAACCTGCAGATTTCTTGTAATGTTTTTGTCTGGCTTTGATATCAAGATAATGCTGGCCTCATAAAATGAGTTTGGAAATATTCCCTCCTCTTCAATTTTTTGGAAGAGCAGAAAAGTGTTGTTACTAGTCTTCTTTAAAAGAAAATAAAAGATGGGAAAAGCTAACAGATATAGGTCAGAGACATGGATCTTACATTGCTGGCTCCCCAGGCTGAGGTAAAATGGTCAAGGAGAACAGATGGAAAGACAAGAATGGATGGTAGAAACTTCCAAGGTTGTGTTTACAAAATGAAAGAAATTTTTTTTCATCCTCTAGAGTATTCATGATCTACAGATTTAGAGCCATTAAGGAACAGAAGAAAGGGAGACAAACACCAAATAAATATTGTGATTCCTGTAACCCAGGCATTTAGTTACTTGTCTATATAGACAAATGCCAAGTCTATAAAATATGAACTAGATGCCTCTTCAAAGGTGGACTGTGCTTAGTGACTTGCCTTTAAAGAATAGGTTATAGAAAGAGGAGGGAAAGAAGTAGTAACTTTACAGAGGAGAAAGCAATAGTAACTTTAGTAGTTAGTAGTAGTAACTTTACAGAGGAGAAACCTTTACAGAGGAGAAACCAACAGTGGTCTGTTGACTGTCTTTCCTCCCACAACCTTCCTTTTTTCCCCATTTTGGCTTCAGTAAGCTCCATGATCAAGGTAAATTGTGTCAGTGACAACATGCTGATATTTTTCTGATGTTTAGACTTGGGTGAATTTTTGGCTGATGATAGCAGAGGTAAAGCACCATTTTCTAAAAATCAGAAAAATATCAGACAAACCCCAATTTAGGAACATTCTGTAAAAATCTCAGCCAGTACTACTTCAAACTACCAAAGTCCTCAAGCAAAAGGAAAATCTGAGAAAGTCTAGAGGAGCCTGAGACATCATGACCAAATGTAATGCAGTGTAATGTAGTAGCCTTGCATGGATCTTGACATAGAAAAATATCATTTGTGGAAAACCGGTGAGATCCAAATCCAAATGAAACTCTGTTAATAAAAGAAGACAAATGGATACGATAGACAAACAGGTGAACTTCCTGATGCATCAAATAAACAAATGTAAAACAAGAGCTAATAAGTGCAGGAAGTTGAAGGAAAAAACATCTATTAAGGAGAAGCTTAATTATGAGAAAGCCTCAATCTAAGAGAAGGCAGTTCTTTGAGAAAAGGACTACTAAGTCCTTTTGAAACCCCAGAGCTGCAGCTATTTCAGAGGAATTTCCAGCCCACCACTAGAACACAGACATCTGCTCAGCCTTCCCTGGGAATCCGTCAATGCAGTAAAAGCATTTTCAGAATGCTCAGAGGTGTAAGTTCGCCTTGCTCCGTGGTCCCACAAGCATCTGTGTGGTTTCTCTGTGAGTATATGATGTTTTCCATTGATGCTTTTTTTTTTTTAATATAAAAAGGTCCTTCCCAACTTTATCCTAATTCATGAATGTTTTGCCTAAACCCGGAGAGAAGTCACTAGCTTCATCATAGCTCAGGGTGATAAGGTGAAAAATAAGATGATCTTCAAAAGAAATGCATATTTGAGTCTGATGAGAAATTGATCTAAAATCAGAAACCCCCTGCCATCCTACCCCACTCCATCCTCCCTGAACTACACACACAAGAGAACAAGTTTCACCATTGACTCCTTGCTCCCAGCAGATCAAACATAGCAAGGTGGCAGGTGTAGCGTTTAAGCTATTGATATCTCCCTCCCCTCTTCGCCCCATGCTTCCCTCCTCAGAAACTACTCACCAACAAGCGTCCTGTGAATGGGTAAGCAGGCTTCAACAGCATAGAAATCACTTGGGTAAAATTTGGAGAGAAGGAAGCAGATGCCAAAATGATTCCCAAGCTCAATACCTTCACACCACACAAGATCTGAATAGTCTGTAGGAAGAGAAAGGAAGATTGAGGATTAAAACCAGCATTTGTAAAGACATGGCCAGGCTGGGCACGGTGGCTCATGCCTGTAATCCCAGCACTTTGGGAGGCCAAGGTGGGTGGATCACCTGAGGTCAGGAGTTCGAGACCAGCCCGGCCAACACGGTGAAACCCCATCTCTACTAAAAATACAAAAATCAGCCGGGCGTGGTAGTGTGCACCTATAATCTCAGCTACTCTGGAGGCTGAGACAGGAGAATCGCTTGAACCAGGAGACGGAGGTTGCAGTGAGCTGAGATTGTGGCATTGCACTCCAGACTGGGTGACAGAGTGAGACTCCATGTTAAAAACAAACAAACAAACAAAAACAACAAAAAACAGGACTTTTTTTGCCTCTCCCATGGCGCTAATGCATTATCACCTTCTGCAAGATCCCAGTGAGGATACAAACCCTGTGGAAACTCTGGAGTGAGAAACAAGAAAAGACACCCTGGAGGGTGTGCGGCTCTGCCACAGAAGCCACAGTCTCGGGTGTCTGGCAGGTGCTTAGGAAGGCTTCTGCATTTCTGCCTCTCAGGCCCTAGTCTGCTCACGGCTCCTGCTTCCAGCTCACAGCAAGTGCCCATCTCTCAGGACTTCTGAGTTCATGACTAGTAATTCTCTTTCTACCTGTCTGAGAACAGGGGGCACCTGGAAGCCCCCACATTCCCTGCAGTATTGGCGGTGCAGAAGTCCCTCCCCTCATCTGCCAGACTCCACTGGACATAGAGTTTGCCCCTCTGGTCACCTCCTTGGAAACTGCAGTTCACAAACCAAAAGCTGAAGTTCTGGAAGCTCTTTCATTTTTTACTTTTATTTTAAGTTCAAGGGTAAAGTGCAGGTTGGTGACATAGGTAAACTTGTGTCATGGGGGTTTGTTGTACAGATTATTTCATCACCCAGGTATTAAGCCTAGTACCCATTAGTTATTTTTCCTAATCCTCTCCCTCCTCCCATCATCCACCCTCTGAAAGGCCCCAGTGTGCATTGTCCCCTTCTACGTGTCCGTGTGTTCTCATCATTGAGAGGCCATCACCCTTAGCAAACTAACAGGGACAGAAACCAAATACTGCATGTTCTCACGTCTAACTGAAGCTCTGTCTTAGGAGGTAGTTCCCCTCCTGGACGTCCACCTCAGAGACTCACAGCTCTAATATCATTT
The DNA here is from genome assembly GCF_002776525.5 of Piliocolobus tephrosceles. NCBI lineage: Eukaryota > Metazoa > Chordata > Mammalia > Primates > Cercopithecidae > Piliocolobus > Piliocolobus tephrosceles. The sequence continues at coordinate 13,313,241 of NC_045446.1, forward strand.
ACTAAGAAGTTTTCTAGACCTTATGCCACATGAGCCTCACAGAAACCCACGTGATTGTACATGAGGCAAGGAAACCAGTCCCACCAGGCCCTGAAATCCAGTCCAATGGAGTGCCTCACCTCAGATCACATAAGTGCAGAGGCAATTCTAGAAACCAAAACTCTGCGTTTCCCTCCCAGTCCAAGATAGATCCCTTCTTTCTCTCCTCCCTTCATGCAACACAGCTTCTTTAATAAACTCTGGATGAGAGGAGAAACAGACAAACAAAAGGTGAATATCATTTCCATTCTCAAAAGGGTAAGGAGAAAAGAGGGAGAGAAAGTATATTTTTTCTGTAATTTGTAGTAAGGGAAAAATTCCTTGCAAAAATCAGTGTGGATTATTAAGCATGCAGTTGTGAAATACAGAAAAATGTATATACAATGTATAATTATTTACCACCATTACTTTTGTAAAAGAAAATATAGAGAAGCACTGTATTGCACCAATATAAAGACAACAAGAGAAAATCAGTTCCTCATCTTCAGAATAAGGGAAAAACATTTCTAAGACAACCTCTTGTGGAAAAGTTCTGGGACAGTTTTCTCCAAGTGGCTTCTACTGCAAAGTCCCTCTGGCAAAACTTAAGGGTCTCCACACTCACCCTTGGATGACCAGTCCCAAGACGTACATCATCTCTTGACACTTCCCCCAACCCCTCTCCAACACGTTCTGAATTAGATTTACCCCAATAACTTTGACTTCTGCCTGTAGACATTTCTTCAGGCTATCCTGCCCCTGGTTGGTGGGTTCGGGTTTCTCTGCTTGGGAGAAGCTGATGACATTTGATGGGAGCAGTATCATGGTCTCATTGGGAACAGGTTGTGATGTCATGATGGTGTTGCCAACTATGGAAGAAAAAATAGATTCAGCTCTTAAAAAGTACAGAGCTCCCAGGTTCTGGCTGCAAAACTGGTAAGTCAGTTTCTGCCAGTTAGTCCAGACTTGGCCTGTCTGTTAGAGAAAGAAACTGATAGTATGGAACAGTGAAAACCACACAACCTTGGTTTCCTGAGGATTTTTCCATAATGTTTGGCACAGTCCATTATAGATAATAAACACATCACAGGGTGGCAGCAACATGAATCTTGAGAGGCCCCAATGTCCAGAGACAAAGGGTCACACAAAATTTGCAATATGCAGCAATGTCCCTTTGCCCAGTCCTACTGACAACAACTGTATTGCTATTTATTTGATGAATTTTTTAGACAACTGCACTCTGCTCATTTTTTTTGTCTATTAGCATTCATCTTAAATATGTTTATCATATTTTACTAGACATGCTCTTAGTTCTTATGCAGTGGTTTTAATCCTTACAACAGCTCTGCATGTTAGTAAGTTAGCAAAAACATGTAATAAATAAGAGCACTGAAAATAAAGTTTGAGTTACGAATGCAAGTAATATACATGCTGCATATATGTGTGGCATAGAGTTAATGCTGAAGAAATATTTGCAGTTATCCTTATTGTTCAACCCTGTTCACATGGCTGGGAAGCTGTAAAACCAGTTTTGGATCTCGGCTTTCCTTGAATCTGAAGCCTCCGCATAAATCTCTAGATCATTCGACTTCTTCCTACCTTCCCACCTGGCAATGCCAGCCTGTGTCTGAGTTCACTCAGATTGGAGAAGCAGCTACATGCAGTGGTATGAGAACAAGTCTTGGAGTCATAACACATAGGCTTGCATCCTGGATCCTCCTCCGGTTAGCATTAAGACCAAATTGGCTGTGGCATTTGTTGCTGAGCTCAGCTTGGATCTCTTTTCAGTGCACCATTCTCAGTCCACAGACTGCCCAGTGTGCAAATGGCCTAAGAACATTTGAAGAGACAAGACCTCTGCTCCCATCAATTACAGTCTTAGGTAAGTGACTCACAAAGATCATGCAGTTAGAATTCAGAAGAAACAGAGTTAAAACCAGATGCTCCTCCCATTTGCCCACTCTATTTCCAAAGTGCTCTAGTGTCTCTTAACTGCTGTCAATGAGTTTCAAGTCAAATTACTCCTCTAATGATGTCACAGCAAGGGAATGATGAGATGAGAAAAGACTTTCAGCATTATCTACCTGTGGCCATTGGTTCCAGCTGAATCCTCAGAAACTCCCAGGAGGGAGCTAGAGTCTGTCTGGGTTCTCAGATAGTCCCATCAATGATTTCTACATACCTTCATCTTCTGAAAGTCATCAGCCCTTTCTTATTCCAGTGTTTGCAGCCATACAGGATGTGCAACTTACAGGTTGTAAATTTGTGAAATATGCCTGCACTTCCTTTTCTATAAACTTCTAGCAACTTCAGGAAAATCACAAAAAGAACCAACTTATGACAGTGAGAGTTCAGGCGTCACAGAGTTTTATGTGTGAATTGCCACTTTGAGACTTACAAGTTCCCTGTTATTCGTCCAGTCTGGTCTTGGAGCCTCATTTTTCTAATGTGTTAAATAGAGGAGCAATACCAACACTGGAGAATTGTCATAAACATGAGCAAAAATGCTTATAAAACACCTACGCTGCTTTGAAGCTTTCAATCATATGTAACTAGTAATAGTGATATTGCTAGTCATCATAATATAGATAAATAACAATATTCCATTGTATATAAGTAGCCATAATAATCACAGCAATAATGATGATATTGCTTTCAATTAACATTTAATATATGGCTAATATATAGCTAATAATATAATATATAGCTAATACATAGCTAATAATATAATAATATATAGTAACATACAGCTAATAATAGTAATATAGAATACAGAAAAAGCTTCCCTAAAAACTTTTTTGTTTTGTTTTGTTTTTTAGTTTTGTTTTTCTTTTTTTTTTCTAGTTCCCCAAGCTCTTGGCAGGTTGAAAGCAGCCTTTCAACATCATTGCCCAACTGCTGCCTACTCTAAAGTCGTCTTCTTCCTCTGGCTGCTCTCTTTCTCTAGCAACATCTTTGCCTTCCAGAAAGGTTGGGCCCCTCTAGGGAAGTATTGAAATATTGAAATGGAGAAGGAACAAATGGAAAGATTCAGCAGGACCTAAATGAATTCAGCAAACTCATATGCAGGCTGGTTTTGTGAGGACAGAGCCACTGTGCCCCTTCAAACCCTTGGCTGGGCATTCTTTTGAAGCTGACCTCAATGTATCAGGCAAGGAAACCAGAGCCAGCCAGGGTAATGGCAAAGCCCCACCCTGCCAGCTTCCTTCCTCCTTTCCTTGGAGGAGCTGCCAGAATGAACCCAGAAACACAACCTGAACCATCACCGCCACCTCAGAGGGCCATGGGTTCTGCACTTAATTCCACACATTAACTCTTCTGTTGAAGAAGGGAGTTAAGAAGCACCATTCAGAAGGCTGGATTCGTTCTCAGGGTCTGAATGACACAAACATTACGAAATGTAGTTGGCTTGTCTTGAGTTCTAACAATGAGTCTGAGAGGGGGAATGGACTCACCCAGAAAGCCTGGGGAGAGGGGCAGAATCACCTCCAACCTCACTCACCCGCGCTCCTGGTGCCCCTTCCCCTTTCACAGAGTGCCGGCTGTGTTTCCAGTGGGTGCCCTGCATCTTTGCCACCCTCACAGCATCTGTGAAACACTGGAATGCAGCTCTCCTCCTGAGCTTTGATTAAAAAGGCGCTTTGGTCTCTTCAGGAGCAATCACACCCCCTTTCCCTTCCGGGGAATGTGCTAATAAACCAGTTAAAGTTGCCTACCCAAGCAAAGACTCCCTCTCCAGTCTGTGCTATTTAATTTAAAATGATTTCTGAGTTTTAAGGATTATGTGAAACAACAGGTGTAAGGTGCTTAGTACAGAACCCTACAGAACTTGACCTAAAAGTGGTCTGTTTGTCTTTCCTCCCCCAACCTTCCTTTTTTTCCATTTTGGCTTCAGTAAGCTCCAAACAAGACTCCTCTCTTGTCTTTCAGCTTACACTCATTCAGCCTTTTACATTCTCAGTTTTTTCCAGAGTCTGAGCTCTACCAACCTAACTAGAAGGGAGAAGTTATATATCAATAACGCATTCTGATTAATAATCTAGGACAGGTTTCTCAAATAAGCTACTAATGCCATTTTGGACGGCGTAATTCTTTGTGGTAGGCGACTCTCCTGGGTGCTGTAGTCTGCTTAGTTGACTCCCTGGCCTATGCCAGCACAACCCCACCCTATATGTACAACAAGAAACATCATCAGATATTGTCACATGTCTCTTGATGGAGGGAGAACAAAATCTCCTCACATCTGTGTTGAGAACCACTGACCTACGAGCAAAAGGATTTTGTGTCTTCTGTGTAAAGGCAGGTGTGCAAGAAACAAAGCAATATTCTCTTGAAATCAATTTTTAATTTTTATTTTTAAAATTTTAAATTGTTGTATAAAACACACATAATTCATTATCTTAACCACTTTTTAGTGTACAGATCAGTAGTATTATGTTCACGTTGCTGTGTAATAAATCTCTAGAACTTTTTCATCTTGCAAAACTGAAATTCTATACCCATTGAACAACTACCCCTCTCCTTCCCGTTCCTAGTCCCTGGTAACCACCATCCTACTTTCTGTTCCATATTCATTCTATGTCTACTTTGGATACTTCATATGAGAGTGATACAGGAACACCAAGGTCCTTGGTCTTGTGCTGTTTGGATAAATGACATGGAGACACATAGAGTGGTTTTAAGGAGCAGATAATGTAATAGGCAAGAAAGAAGAAAGAAAGAAGAAAACAGCTCCCCCATACAGAGACAGAGGGAGGGGGTCTCCGAACAAAGAGAAACCTGGTGTGGAACAGAAAAGTAGTTGGTTATATTGGAGGCTGGAAGAGGTGGTGTCTGATTTGCATAGGGCCCAGGGGATTGGTTTGATCAGGGGTGTCATTCATGTAGCCCACGAAAAACATTGCCCTTTCACCTTAGCCCTTTAATATGCAGTGTGGGTCACCATGATGTCCTGAACACATATGAGTAATCTGGAGGTGGCCATCACACTGGCACATGTGGTGACAAGGAGAAGAGGGCGGGAATCGCCATGTTGCCCATTTTAGGTGGACCTAGTTTCTAATCACCAGCATTTGGACATCAAAACTTGCCAGCCTGGCTCTTTAAGTTGCCTTTTCTGTTAGAAAAGAAATGGTTCCAGGGGTTGCTTCTTATTACAGGAAAATTTCCACTGAGAAACTATAACTTTTCTAACTGCCTAGGAATTATTTCTTAATAACTTCTTTATTAAGAGGAATCATACAGTATTTGTCTTTTGTGATGGCTTATTTTACTTAGCGTGAGATTGAAACTGCCTTTGCAGAATTATGACTGAGACAGTGAAAGAGATCTAACTTAACTGACTCCATCTTGCTTCTAACCTCCAAGCTGTCCTTGTTCATTCCTGGGGGTAGGGTGAACTAACTTTGGGAGAAACTCAGTTTATAGTTTCAACAAAGATGATCAACAGCAGACCTCCTTCTTGCCTGGGGACTAGATTGCCTTTGTAGGACTAACATTAGCCACAGGATTAGAAATTATGGTTGAGGAGTCATGCAGCTGGAGGCTACAAGATTCTGACCCTCCCTAAACTGCTCTTAAGATCAGTGCTTGAGATATTTTGCAGACCCTTCCCTTGATAGATCTGCTGGCACCACCCAGATCAAAAAACTGGCTCATCTGATCTTCTGGCCCCCACCCAGGAACTGATTTAGTGCAAGAAGACAGCTCGGACTCCCTATGATTTCATCTCTGACCAATCAGCACCCCTGGCTCACTGGATTCGCCCCACCCACCAAGTTATCCTTAAAAACTCTGCTCCCCACATGCTCCAGGAGACTGATTTGAGTAATAATAAAACTCCAGTCTCCCACGCAGCTAGCTCTGCGTGAATTACTCTTTCTCTATTGCAATTCCTCTTTCTTGATAAAGCAGTTCTGTCTAGGCAGCAGGCAAAGTGGACCCGTTGGGCTGTTACAAGATCCCCAAGTTTCATCCATGTTGTAGCACGTGATAGGATTTCCTCTTTTGTAAGGTGGATTAAAGTTCCATTGTATGTATATACTACATTTTCTTTATTCATCCATTGGTCCACAATGAGGTTGCTTCCACCTCTTAGCTATTATGAATAATGCTGCAATGAATATGGGTGTGTAAATATCTATAAGAGATCATGTAACTCATAGATATTTATTTCTTTAAAGTTAGTTTCTGGAGATTTATTGTGTTCCTTTGGTTGGGCCCTGTTTTCCTATTTCTCTGTATGCCTTGTGATCCTTTATTAAGATTCGAGCATTTGAAAAATACACCCAACCTCCTCCAGTCATTACAGACTGGCTTCATACATGGGAAGACCTTTATTGGTGAGCATAGCTAGAGATTCTGGGGACCCTTCAAGCTTTTTCTGGGCTTGTGTGTGTCATTTCCCAGTTAAAGAGATTTGCTTGCTTCCTGTTTGGAGCCTGGAACCTCTTTCTCCCCCTGGTGTCTGCCTGTAGTACTACAATCTGCCTAGTGCGGAAACAGTGTGCTTGCCTTTGTTCTCAGAGGCCCCCAACATGGCCTTCAAACTCTGCGCTCTGAGTCAGGCAAGACAGAAACCAGTGCCTTGGGCAACCCCCCAGAAACCCAGAATGCTGGACTCATGGCCCACTCCTTTTGCCTCCCTAAGGGAGAAGCTAGGACTTAAGTGTTTTCTCTAGATCGAATCTCACCGTATCAGGGTGAGAGAGGCTAGGACGAGTAAAATACCACGACTTTTTCTACTCATTTTGATGCATCTTTTCCTGGCTCTGCACTCATCTGAGGTGCTCCTAGTTCCTGTGGCAGAGATCAAAAACAGATATTTATGTTTGACAACAAAGGGAGTTGGAGATAAAATTTGATGTTTCTCTAACAATATATACAACTCTCTGTGCACATTCTCTGTAAAATATCTCTTGTTCCTGCAGGTCCATGGGCAAGACCCTCTCCCTGGCATTTCTAGTTCTAGGGATCCCTCCTTAGAGAATAGGAAGGCCTTAACTCTTTGGACCCAAAACAACTATCTGAGTTTTTGTTTCCCAGGTCCCATCTGCATCTCAGCTTTCATTTCCCACTCTACAACTCTCTCCTTCAGGACCAGGGGAATCTTCTATTCCCTGAGGACATCTGTCCTTCTCTTATTTATCATGTTTCTCCCTCCATTCCATGATATCTCTCATACCCTGTACTCTAGGAACTCTTCTGTTTTGATATATCTTTCTGAAGCACGTATCATAAACTTTTTAGTGAGATATTATTCTTTGGATTGCTGGAAAACAAAAGCTAGAAGCTAGTAAGCAAAATCTCCTTTTTCTTCCTCCATTACTATATTCCTCTACCTCCTCCACTTACCACTCCCTTTACATATATTATCTTAAGAAGAGTACTAAGAAAGTCTTAAATGCTTGGGATAGAAAAGAAAAATATTCATATGTTTGCAAGACTTTTAGTCTTTCTTACAATCTCCATTGGATACATTAGTATTGGGCAACAGGAAGTCCTCAGTTGAAAACACAGCCTGGCAACTATTCCAGCATTCAAGGGATCCAGAGAAGGAGGGCCTCATGTTCAGCATAAGCTATTTCATAAAAGTGACTGTGATTTCTCATACGTAAGTGAGCAGTTTCTTCCTATAATGAAGGAAAAGAGGGAAGTGTGAATGAAGGAAAGGAAGAAACATTGTCCTCAAAGTGACAGTTAAGCAAAGTGAAGTGTGTGGGCTCTTTGTGAGGAAGAGGAATCAACAGCTAGAGTCATCTGGTTCTGGCTGATCTCCGCGGGCATGTTTTATCTTAACAAGATAAAACCTTATTTGTTATATACATAGTAGCCTCAGATAAATTGCTTTCTGTTTGTGTCTCACATATATTATTTGGTATATTTGTTTTATGTTTTATAGCTGAAAATGTCTTGAAATATCTCTGTCCAGATTATTACTTTGGGTCAACTAATAAAGAGATAGCAGTTTTTTGGTTTTGGCAAGGTTCATGGTTCTCTGAATCAGCTAATATTTGCACTTAGCACCTCAGTTACATGGGAAAACATTGACTTAAACCATGCCATGTCAAACTGACATAAGATCAAGGCTAACTTCCTCATGAATAATGAGCATTGACACATAATTAGGATCAATTTATCTAAGTGTTTGCTACAATTATGTGTTTCCCCGGAAATGCACAACTTTCATAGCTTGATATCCGAGTGTCTGTCTTTCAGTTGTAACTTGAGTAACAAAGTAGGCTAATACATTTAGGCTGACAATAGAGGATGAGATGACAAATTTAATGGATGCTGACACCATTCAGTGAAAATACTTTTGGAAACATGATATTCACTTTGTCTTAAAAGCATAAGCCTACTGATTACTTTTTAGTTATGAAGTTAAAAATGTACTTTTAAAATGAAAATAGCATGTGAACACCACCTGTCTTTGTCTGTTCAGACTGTTATAACAAAAATACCATAAACTAGGTGGCTGAAAAAACAGACATTTATTTCTCACGATTTTGGAGGCCAGGCATCTGATGTCAAATTACTGACATATCTTCAAGTGTGATGACAGCCAACTTTCTGGTTCCAGGATGTCTGTCTTCTTGTTGTGCCCTCTCATGGTCGAAAGGAGCAAGAGAGCTCTGTGGGGTCTCTTTCATAAGAGCACCAATCCCATTCATGAGGACTCCACCTTTGTTACCTTATCACCTTCCAAATGCCCCACTTTTTAATACCATCACTTTAGGGGTTGGAATTTTAACATATGAATTTTGGGAAGACGTAAACATTCAATTGATAACACCACCCAAATCAATTGATTAAAGTAACCACCGCCAAAATTGAAATAAACTGTTATTATGTTCATCCTTGTGTGATGCAAGGGAAAGTTGGTAAGTCACATCATCTATGTTGTGTTTTTTTTAAAACTGCAAACTTGAACTCATGGAAAACAAGAAAAAATGTCCAAGATATGGGGCATTATATAAAACAAATGCTCAAGACTAAAAAAAACGAAAACAAAAGTCAATGTCATAAAAGACTAAAACAAATGCAAAATCAAACAAATAAAAAATGGTGAGAAACTGCTCTATGAGTAGATTATGAAAGACTTAAAGGACAAGAGAACCAAATGTATGAGTGAACCATAATTCATGTATTTATTTATATATAAACACATAAGCCACTCTATTATCCTCAAATTTTTAATAAATATAATTAGGGAATAATGGAGGAAATTATAATAACTATATATTGTATTATTATATTAATAAATTTTGGGATATAATAATTGTATTAAAGCTATATAGTAGAATATTATTCTTAGGAGACATGTCTTAAGTATTTAGAGATTAAGTATCATGATATCAAGCACTTACAATTTGTAAAATAAATTTCATTGTACATATTTAAAGTATACAACATGATATTATGAGATACATGTAGAGAATAAAATGGTTACTACTGACTTCAAACTATATTATGAAGCTACAGTAACCAAAACATCATGGTACTGTTACCAAAAAAGATATATAGACCAACAGAACAGAACGGAGTCCTCAGAAATAACACCACACATCTACAACCATCTGATCTTTGACAAACCTGACAAAAACAAGCAGTGGGGAAAGGGTTCCCTATTTAATAAATGATGTTGGGAAAACTGGTTACCCATATGCAGAAAACTAAAACTGGACCATGCCCTTATACCTTATTCAAACATTAACTCAAGGTGGATTAAAGATTTAAACATAAGACCTAAAACCATAAAAACCCTAGAAGAAAACCTAGGCAATACCATTCAGAACATAGGCATGGGCAAAGACTTCATGAATAAAACACCAAAAGCAATTGCAACAAAAGCCAAAATTGACAAATGGGATCTAATTAAACGAAAGAACTTCTACACAGCAAAAGAAACTATCATCAGAGTGAACAGGCAACCTACAGAATGGGAGACAATTTTTGCAATCTATCCATCTGAAAAAGGGCTAATACCCAGAATCTACAAGGAACTGAAACAAACCTACAAGAAAAAAAACAACCCCATCAAAAAGTGGGCAAAGGAGGCCGGGCATGGTGGCTCACGCCTGTAATCCCAGCATTTTGGGAGGCCAAGGCGGATGGATCACGAGGTCAGGAGATCAAGACCAGCCTCGCTAGCATGGTGAAACCCCATCTCTACTAAAAATACAACAAATTAGCCAGGTGTGGTGGCATGCACCTGTAGTCTCAGCTACTCAGGAGGCTGAGGCAGGAGAATCGCTTGAATCCAGGAGGCAGAGGTTGCAGTGAGCCAAGATTGTGCCATTGCACTCCAGCCTGGGTGACACAACAATACTCCATCTCAAAACAAAAAAAAGGGGGGAAAGGATATGAACAGACACTTTCAAAAGAAGAAATTTATGTGGTTAACAAACATAGGGAAAAAAATCTCATCACTGGTCATTAGAGAAATGCGAATGAAAACCACAATGAGATACCATCTCGTACCAATTAGATGGTGATCATTGGAAAGTCAGGAAACAATAGGTGCTGGAGAGGATGTGGAGAAATAGCAACACTTTTACACTATTGGTGGGAGTGTAAATTAGTTCAACCATTGTGGAAGACAGTGTGGTGATTCCTCAAGGATCTAGAACTAGAAATGCCATTTGACCCAGTAATCCCATTACTGGGTATATACCAAAAGGATTATAAATAATTCTACTATATAGACACATGCACACATATGTTTATTGCAGCACTATTCACAATAGCAAAGACTTGCAACCAACCCAAATGCCCATCAATGATAGCCTGGATAAAGAAAATGTGGCACATATACACCATGGAATACTATGCAGCCATAAAAAAGAATGAGTTCATGTCCTTTGCAGGGACATGGAGAAAGCTGGAAACCATCATTCTCAGCAAACTAACACAGGAACAGAAAACCAAACAACACATGTTCTCACTCATAAGTGGGAGTTGAACAATGAGAATATATGGGCACAGAGAGGGGAACATCACACACTGGGACCTGTTGGGGAGTGGAGGGGAAGGGGAGGGATAGCGTTAGGAGAAATACCTAATGTAGATGATGGGTTGATGGGTACAGCAAACCACCATGGCATATGTATACCTATGTAACAAACCTGCATGTTCTGCACATGTATCCCAGAACTTTAAGTATAATAATAATAATTTTAAAAATTAACATATCTATTATTTCAGTCACTCGTTTATATTTCTATATGTGGCAGGAGAAGCTAAAATCTACTCATTTAGCAAAAATGCCAAATATAATACAATGTTATTAACTATAGTGTTTGTGCTGTACATTAGATCTCTAGATTTGCTCACCCTATGTATCTTTTACTTGTATCTTTTGACCTGCTGCTCTCCCCTACTAGTTTTCTCCCTCTCTCCCTTCTTCTACCCTGGTAACCACAGTTTCACTCTCTATGTTTGTGAATTCTATATTGTTAGTTTTTTTGTTGTTGTTTTAGATTCCACATGTAAATGAGATTGTGCAATATTTCTCTGTGTCTGGGTAAGTTTACTTAGCATAGGTTTCTCCAATTTCTTCCATGTTGTCGCAAATGGCAAGATCTCCTTTTTTTAAGTCTGAATTATATTAGTGTGTGCGTGTGTGTGTGTGTGTGTATCTCACAGTTTATCCATTCATCTGTCAATAAAAACTTAGCACTTGGCACCTGTAATGGGAGTGGGAGCCAAAAAGATCCTCCAAATATCACTGGGATCACTCCTCCACTGTTCTAGTGAATGGCATCTGGCTTCCACCTACACATATATATTTCTTATTTAAATAGTAGCTTGGTCTTACCTTTAATTTTCTTTCCTTAACAGCTTTTTATCTTCACATGACCAGGCTGATAATTTTCTAAATCTTTAAATTTCACTTACTTTTTGATTATACATTTTTGCTTTTAATTGATTTCTCTCTTCTTGTATTTTACTATAAGCAGTCAGTTCTCTGAACACTTTACTTAGATATTTATTTCATCAAATATCCTAGACCACAAAGTGAGTAATTTATAAAAAATAGAAAATTATTTCTTGCAGTTTTGAAACTGAGAAATCCATGATCAAGGTGCCACAGGTTCAGCATCTAGTTAGGGTCACATTGCTTCCAAGATGGTATCTTGTTGCTGCATCTTCCAGATAGGACAAACTCTGTGTCCTCACATGGTGGAATGAATGGAAGGGCAAAATAGTCCAAATGTCTTGTGAAGTCTCTTTTATAAGGACCTTAATTCCATCCATGAGGGAGGAGTCATCATGACCTAATTGCCACCTAAAGGCCCAAACTATTGCATTTGAGATTAAGTTTCAACATGCATTTTGGAGAGGACACAAACATTCAAGCATTCAAACTATAGAAACCATAAATATTTGGGTTTATTTTTGGGTTGTCTATTTTGTCCCACTGGTATATATATCTGCTTTTATGCCAGTAGCATACTGTTTTGATTACTATAACTTTATGATGCACTTTTAAATAAAGAAGCATAATGCCTCCAACTTTGTTCTTGTTTCTCAGAATTACTTTGGCTATTCAAGGTCTTCTGTGATTACACATGGATTTTAGCATTTCATTTTATATTTCTGTGAAGATGGATTGTGTTGAATCCTTATACTGCTTTGAGTAGCATTGATAGGGACAGGAGGCAGGGAAATTCTTGCAGAAGAAGGCAGGTCCCCAGCAAGGGCCCCACCGTCAAGCCACAAAGCCAGATAACTCAGCCCAAAGTGAGGACATACATCCCTGTTTTCCCGCTCAAATGTCACCTTTTCCAAGACCAGCTATATCCAGCCCCACCCCCATCCTATGCTCATAAACACCCCAGGCTCAGCAGGCAGAGAGAGGAGAAGCAGCTAGACTTTGAAAACTATGGTTGTATGGCAGAGAGAAGCAGCTTGACATCAGAGGGACAGCTTGATGGCGTAGCATCTAGTCCTTGGCCAGACTCCAGTGAAAGATTACCTTCCCACTCCATCCCCTTTACAGCTCCCCTTCCCACTGAAAGCCACTTTCACTAGCACTAAACTCCCTCACATTTACCATCTTCAGTTCATTCATGCAACCTCATTCCTCCTGGATTCTGAACAAGAACTCGGGTGCCATGAGTGTAGGTGCAAAAGACTGTCACACTGACCCTCCACTGAACTGTTAACACTTAAGCCATCCTTGGATGGCAAAGCTAAAATGGGCAGTGTAACACTTCATCTGGGTCTTCAGAGGTCATGGTCATGCTCTCCCTAGATGCTGCCATGGGGCTGGTATGGAGTTTGCTCCTGCCGGCACCCAAAAGTGCTTGCCCTGACTCCTGCACCTGGTCACCTGAGTTCCCCCTCCAGTGAAGAGTGGAGCAGCAAGTGAGTTGAATTTGCCTCTGCTAGCACTCATGCTCTGCAGTTCCCACCTGTGTAGGTGTCAGGGAAACTTCAGCATAGACATTTTAACAATATTTCTTCAAATGTGTGTACACAGGATATCCATTTATTTGTGTCTTCAATTTCTTTCATCAATGTTTTATAGTTTTCGCTATACAGATCTTTCAATTCCTTGGTTAGAGTTTTTCCTATATATACTTTTGATGCTAATATAAATAGGCATTGTTTTCTTTATTTCTTTTCAGCTAGGTTTTTAATTGTGTGCAAACATTTAGCTAATTTTTGTTTGTTGATTTTGTATCCTGCAACTTTAGTCAACTAATTTATTATTTCTAACAGTGCTAGTGGGTGGAGAGTGGTCTTTGAGGTTTTCTACATATAGGATCATGCCACAGGCAAATAGAAATAATTTTGCTTCTTCTTTTCTGATTTGGATAGCTTTTAATTTTTCTTTTTTTCTGATTACTCTGACTAGAACTTCTAATACAATGTTGAATAGAAATGGTGAGAGTGGGTATGCTTGCCCTGAACTAAATATTAGAGAAAAATATTTCCATTTTTCTATATTAATTATAATGATAGCTGTGGGTTTTCATAAACAGTCTTTACTATATTGAGGAACTTTCTTTTTATACATAAGCTGTCGAGTGTTTTTAACAAAAAAGGATGTTGAACTTTGTCAAATGCTTTTTCTGTTGTAATGATCTGTTGTAATGATCATGTGGTTTTATCTTTCATTCTGTTAATGTGATGTATCACACTGATTGATTTGCATACATTAAACCAGCTTTACATGCCAGGGATAAATCCTACTTGGTCATGATATATAACATTTTTGATGTGTTGTTGAATTTAGTTTTCTAATATTTTGAGGATTTTGCATCAATATTCTTCAGATATATTGGTCTCAACTTTCATTTTTTATGGTGTTTTTGTCTAGTTTGGAATAGTTTAAGAAGTATTAGTATTAACTCTTTTTTGAATTTTTTTATTTTTATTTTTATTTTTAGAATTTAGCAATAAAGCTATCTGGTCCTGAGATTTTCTTTGCTGAGAGATTTTAAATTACTACTTCCATCGTTTTATTTGTTATCAGTCTGACAGGCTTTCTGTTTCTTTCTGATTCTATTTTGGTAGATGGTATATTCTAAAGATTTCTCAATTTCTGCTAGGTTATCTCATTGTTGGCCTATAATTCATTATAGTCCCTTATTATCCTTTTTGTTTCTGAGGCATCTGTTGTAGTGTCTCTACCTTCATTTCTGATTTTATTTATTTGAGTCTTCTCTCTTTTTTTATTGTTCTGCCAAAGATTTGTCAGTTGTGTTTAGTTTTTAAAAATCAAATCTTAGTTTACTATTTTTTCTTTGTTTTTTTTTAATCTTCTCTTTATTTCTCATCTTTGATTTCTCTTTTTTTCCTGCTAACTTTGTGTTCATTTTGACCTTTTAAAATCTATTTTCCTGAGGCATAATGTTAGACTATTTATTTGGAATCTTTCTTTTTTAAATACTGGCATTTATTGCTATAAAGTTTCCTCTTAGAACTGCTTTTTTTTTTTTTTTTTTTTGCATTCCATAGGTTTGAGTTGTGTTTTCATTGCCATTAATCTCAAGATATTTTTAAATTTCTCTTTTAATTTCTTCTTTGGTTGTTCAGGAGCATGTTGTTTAATTTCCACATATTTGTGAATTTGTGGAGGAGGAATATTCCTCCAGTTATTGATTTCTAGTTAAGTATCGGTATAGTCAGAAATTATACTGGATAGAATTTCAATCTTTTTAATGATTAGCACTTGTTTTGTGGTCTAACATATAATCTGTCTTAGTGAATGTTCCATATGCACCAGAAAAGAGGGAATATTATGTTGCTTTAGGATGGAATGTTCTATATATGTCCATCAGGTCCATTTGGTAGACAATTCAAGTTCAGAATTTCCTGATTAATTTTCTGTCTGGTTAATCCATTTATTTTTAAGGTATTGAAGATGTCTATATTATTGTATTGCTATCTATTTCTCCCTTCATGTCTGTTAATATGTGCTTTGTATATTTAGTTGCTCCAAAGTTTGGTGCATATATATTTATAATTGTTATGTCCTCCTGATTAATTGAACTCTTTATCACTAAATAATAACCTTCTTTGTCTGGTGACAATTTTTGACATGAAGTCTATTTTATCTGATAAAATCATAACCACCTCTGAGCTCCTTCAGTTTCTATTTGCATAAAATATCTTTTTCCATTCCTCCACTTTTAGCCTTGTGTGTCTTTAAAGCTAAAGTGGGTCTCTTGTCAGAAACACATACTTGGATCTTGTTTCTTATTGATTCAGCCACTCTGACTTTTAACTGAAAAATTTAATTCACTTACATTCAAGGATATTAGTGATAAACAAAGACTTGTGATTGTCATATTGCTAAATGTTTTCTGGTTCTTTTGCAAATCCAGTTTTCTTTTCTTCCTCTCTTGTCTGCCTTTGTTATTTGGTTATTTTCTGTAGTACTAAGGTTTGATTCTTTTTTGTTTCTTTATGTTTTTTTATTACACTTTAAGTTCTGGGATACATATGCAGAATGTGCCAGTTTGTTACATATGTATACACATGCTGCACTCTTCAACTCGTCATCTACATTAGGTGTTTCTCATAATGCTATCCCTCCCCTAGCCTCCCACCCCGAAACAGGCCCTGGTGTGTGATGTTCTGAACATGCAGTATTTGGTTTTCTGTTCCTGTGTTAGTTTGCTGAGAATGATGGTTTCCAGCTTTATCATCCCTGCAAAGGACATGAACTAATCCTTTTTTATGGCTGCATAGTATTCCATGGTGTGTATGTGCCACATTTTCTTTATCCATTCTATCATTGATGGTCATTTGGGTTGGTTCCAAGTCTTTGCTATTGTGAATAGTGCTGCAGTAAACATATGTGTGCATGTGTCTTTAGAGGAGACTAATTTATAATCCTTTGGGTGTATATCCAGTAATGGGATTGCTGGGTCAAATGGTATTTCCGGTTCTAGATCCTTGAGGAATCACCACATTGTCTTTCAGAATGGCTTTCTCTCTATCATTTGAGTATCTTCAATAGCTTTTTGTTTTGTAGTTACCATAGTCTTATATAAAACATCTTAAAGCTGGAATACTTTATTTTAAGCTATGATATAGTTTTGGTGTGTTCCCACCCAAATCTCATCTTGAATTGTAGCTTCCATAATTCTGTGTTATGGGAGGGACCTGGTGGGAGATAATTGAATCATTGGGGCAGTTTCTGTTACACTATTGTCATGGTAGTAAATAAGTCTCACAAGATCTGATGGTTTTATAAGGGGTTTCCCCTTTTGCTTGGCTCTCATTCTTTTTGGCCTGATACCATGTAAGACATGACTTTCACCCTCCACCGTGATTGTGAGGCTTCCCCAGCCAGTTCTCCCAGCACTATTTGTTAAATAGAGAATAATTTCCCCATTGCTTGTTTTTGTTAAGTTTGTCAAAGATCAGATGGTTGTAGATGTGAGGTCTTATTTCTGAGTTCTCTATTCTGTTCCATTCATCTATGTTCCTGTTTTCATATCAGTGTCATGCGTTTTTGGTTACTGTAGACTTGTAGTATAGTTTGAAGTCAGGTAGCATGATGCCTCCAGCTGTGTTCTTTTTGCTTAGGATTGTCTTGTCCCTACAGGCTCTTTTTTATTCCATATGAATTTTAAAATGGTTTTTTTCTAAATATGTGAAGAATGTCAATGGTAATTTGATGGAAATAGCATTGAATCTATAAATTACTTTGGGCAGTATGGTAGTTTTCATGATATTAATTCTTCCTATCTATGAGCATGGAATGTTTTTCCATTTGTTTGGCTTCTCACAGATTTTCTTGAGCAGTGGCTTGTAGTTTTCCTTGAAGAGGTCTTTTACTTCCCTTGTTAGCTGTATTCCTAGGTACTTTATTCCCTTTGTAGCAATTGTAAATGGGAGTTCATTCATGATTTGGCTCTCTGCCTGTCTATTGTTGTTGTATAGGGGTACTGGTGATTTTTGCACATTGATTTTGCAATCTGAGACTTTGCTGAAGTTGCTTATCAGCCTAAGAAGTTTTTGGATGACCCATTTCTTATACCTTATACAAATATTAACTCAAGATTAATTAAAGACTTAACTATAAAACTGAAAACTACAAAAACCCTTGAAGAAAACCTAGGCAATACCATTCAGGACATAGGCATGGGCAAATATGATGAAAATGTCAAAAGCAATTGCAACAAAAGCAAAAATTGACAAATGGGATCTAGTTAAACTAAAGACTTTCTGCACAGCAGAAGAAACTATCATCAGAGTGAACAGACAACCTACAGAATGGGAGATAATTTTTGCAACTGTCTATCTGACAAAGGTCTAATATCCAGTGTCTATAAGGAACTTAAACAAATTTATATTAAAAAAAAAACCCCATTAAAAAGTGGACAAAGGGCACAAACAGACACTTCTCAAAAGAAGACATTATGCAACAAATGTATGAAAAAAACCTAAACTTCACTGATCATTAGAGAAATGCAAACCAAAACCACAGTGAGATACCATCTCACACCAGTCGGAATGGTGAGTATTAAAAAGTCAAGAAACAACAGATGCTGGCAATGCTGCAGAGAGATAGGAATGCTTTTACACTGTTGGTAGGAATGTAAATTAGTTCAATCATTTTGAAAGACAGTGTGGTGATTTCTCAAAGACCTAGAACAAGAAATACCATTTGACCCAGTAATCCTATTACTGGGTAAACACCCAAAAGAATGTAAATAGCAAAGACATGTAATCGGCCTAAATACCCATCAATGATAGACTGGATAAAGGCAATGTGGTACATACACACTATGGAATACAAAGCAGCCATAAAAAGGAATGAGATCATGTCCTTTGCAGGATATGAGTAGAGCTGGAAGCCATTATCCTTAGCAAAGTAATGAAGGAACAGAAAACCAAACACTGCAGTATGTTCTCACTCATAAGTGGGAACTGAACAGTGAGAAAACACAGACACAGGGAGGGGAACAACACACACTGGGGTCCGTTGGTGGGCATAGGGGGTGGGGGAAGGGAGAACATCAGGAAAAATAGCTAATGCATGTGGGGCTTAATACTTAGTTGATGGGTTGATAGGTGCACAAACCACCATGTCACACATTTACCTATGTGACAAACCTGCACATGTACCCTGGGACCAAAAAAAAGAAAAAAATGATGGCTAGGTTGGGTAAAATATTCTTTGCTGGCAAGTCTTGTTTTTTCTTCAATTTCTTTTTATATAACATCCCATTCTCCCTTGCCCTGCAACTTTCTACTAAAATATCCTCTGATAGCATAATAGAAATCCCCTTGTATTTAAAAATCTCACTTTTTTCTTGCTACTTTCAAAATTCTCTTTGATATTGACTTTTGTCAATTTGATTATAATGTGAGAACTTTTAAGGTTTAAACCTTATTGGTCATCATTGAGCTTCATGGATCTGGATGTCTATATCTCTTCCAAGAGCTAGAAAGTTTTCAGCAGTTATTTCATTAAGTAAGCTTTTTGGTCCTTTCTCTGTTTTATCTCCTTTTGGAACTTTCATAATGCAAAAATTTATTTGATTAATAGTGTTTCATTAGTCCTGTAGGTTTTCTTCACATTTTTTCACTGCTTTTTCCCCTTTGCATGGGTAATTTTAAATGGCCTCCTTTTAAGTTACTAGGTTCTTTTTTCTGTTTGATCTCCTTTGAAGTTCTACTGTATTTTTTATTTTACTCATTGAATTCTTCAGCTTCATGATATTTGTTTAATTATTTTCAATGATTTCTATTTTTGCATCCCATTCATATAATTTTTTTTCTGATTTTGTTGAATTGCCTATATATATTATCTTGTATCTTACTGAGTTTTCTTAAATTGTTAACTCAAATTTCATTTCAGGTAATTTGTATATTTCCATTTCATTGAGGCCAGTTGCTTGAGAATTATTGTATTTCTTTGGTGGTTTTATATTTTCTTGCCTTTTCACATTTCTTGGATGCCTCTGGTCATGTTGATACGGCTAATGGAGCAATCATCTCTTTCAAACTTTACAGATTCGATTTTGTGGAGAAAGACTCACTTGCAAATGGGTCCAAGGGTGCCAGTTGGGCAGGATGTGGTGGCTCTGGTTCCAGTTGTGCACAGGGGTTCAGGCATCATGCAGCTTCTTCATCTGTGATCCACATCATTGATGACTGCAGGTGTCAAAGTACCCTAAGCTTCAGGAGTTGGTGGCAGCTATGGTGACAGCATTGGTTCTTTGGGTCCCCAGTGACAGGGCTTTTGGTGTCCTCTTTTACTCATTTTCCTCACACTAGAGAATCTTAGCTGAGGGGATCTCTTTCAGTATTGGGTCTAACACAGTCCACAGGTGGCCACACAGTGTTGGGGTACGAACTATCACCTCTTAGAATGGTTTTGGAGCCAGGGTCCTGGACCCATAGTCTATGAAAATACTTCCACTTAAGACTTGGGGCACTGGTTCACTCTCCAGGTCATGGTGAACGTAGATTACCCACAAAACTGAGGTCTGTGACTCTGGAGTACTCCAGCAGGTCAGACCCAAGAGCCAGGGATGGAGCTATGACTGTGACTTTCGGGGGTAGAGTGAAGTATCACCATACTTCTGGAGTATGATGGGTGGTCCAGAGGCTCGGGCCCTGGAAAACAGGAGGATGTATCTGCAGTTCAGGTCCTGGAGTCAACAACGCACAATACCAACTCAGACCTCATGGGATGTGGCAACATTTAATTATGACTCTGTACTCTGGGTTGATGGGACATGGCAGTAGCCCAGGCTCAGTGAAGGGAAGTGCAAGTAGCCCAGGCTCAGTGAAGGGAGGCAGCAAAGATACAAGAATGTTGAGATGCAACTGTGGCTTGGGCCCTGGGAGACAGAGGGTAGTGCAGCAATGGCTGCATTCCCTAGGAGGCAGCATACCTCAGCAGCTCAAATTCCTGGTGGCTAGTTCCAGGGAGTCAGAGGACTGTACATGTTTGGCCATTTGTATGGGGTGGCACAGCTCAGTGAAGGTTTTGGTTTCCCAGGAGGTGAGGCACCATGTCAGCTTAGGCCTTGCAGGTATGGCTGTTTGAAATGATCAATAGTCTATTTCTTCAGAAGGCAGGGTGTTGCATTAGCTCAGGTGTCAGGAGGCATGACTGTTTGGCTAGGCCAACACTGTGGTAACCCAGAAGTAGGACATTGCATTAGCTCATGCCCTGAGAGGTGGGACTGCTTGACTCAACCAAGATCTTATTTCCCATGGAAGTCTGCCACTGTTTCAGCTCAAGTACCCTCTGTGGCTATTTGGCTTGGTTAAAATGTTGTGTTTCCAGCACACAAAATGTAGCCATCTGGATTTCTGTGCTCTATAGTATGTTTGCTATTGTTTTGCTTTACTCCTGAGCTCTTCTTTGGTTATTTTTTTCAAAATGTAGTAGTTTTTTCATTGTTTTGGTTAATAGTGGTGGGGATGAGCACTAAGAACTTCTTGTTGGCCATCTTGCTGCTGTCACTGCGCTTACTTTCAAAATGTCAGGAATGTATGCATGCGGGGTGTGTGTGTGTGGGCGTGTGTATGTATGTATGTATGTTCAAACAAACAAAATATTATCTACATATGATAATGTCCATCTAATAAACACCACTAGAGACAAACATGTAGTTGAACACAATAGATTTATTGACTTGTTTTCATAAGTGATAATGCATGCTAGGAGAACCAAGAGGCAGCTAATCAACCAAAAGAAGAGATGAGGTTATTTCATGATTGGGGAGAAGGGTGGTGTTTGGGTAACATTAAATTTGTAGTGTTTTATTGGCTCAAAGAAAAGCAGAGCTGTCTATAAAGGGCTTAACAGCAAGCCTCATACAGAGTCCTGTTTCCTTGGAACTACAAAGTAAAGAAAAAAACCGCATAATGTTGAATTTTGAAATCTGTCATGTAAAGCTCTGCATTGGAAGTCTTCCTTCCCCTCCCCTCCCCTCTCCTCCCCTCCCTTCCTCTTCCCTTCCCTTCCCTTCCCTTTGCTTCCATCTCTTGAAATGAAAACTTGAATGCTGGCATAATGTTTTATTTTCCCCTGCATAGATAGCATGGCAAAAATGATTACTGCATAGACAAATCTCTATATATACTACACATAAATAAATGTCTTCATATAGAATCTATTTACATAAGAATGTGGAAAAGCTTTTTTTTTAAATTAATTTTCATCGTGTTAGCCTGGGTTCACTAGAAAACAGAGCCTGAGGCAGGTATTTAGTGCCAGTGTTTTTGTTGGAAGAACACAAAAAGTACATAAATCATAAATGTCCAGCTCGATAAATTATCAAAAAATAAAGATATGTGTTCTTAACTCCCAATTAAAAATTAGAAAATAGCTTGTATGAAGAAGGTACAGAGCTCTTTTGCTCCTTTCCAGACAATACACCCTCAAGAGTAATCACTGTCTCTGTTTATAATACCCATGATTAGTTTTGTTGGTTTTGGCGTTTTAATTAATGGAATCATATGGCATATATTTTTGTGTGTGTTTGACTTCTCTTCAGTATTATTGTATTATATTGCTGGGCAACACACAACCAAAAAGCTCGGGGATTAAATTAAATCTGTATTATTCCTCTCAAGTTTGTAAGTCAGTGAGGTTTCATTATGGTGAAAAGAGGCTAACGATAAGGAAAAAAATAAAGTTTAGGGACTATGCCAACTTTTCATTTTCATTTTCATTCAAAACTCATATTGAATGTGCTAAAACTGCCTTGTAAATGGCAACTCTAGAATGAAGCTAGAATGTCAGCTCTATGAGGTCACAGCCCAATTAGTTCACTCTATACTTCCAATAGTGCCTGGAAATATAGGAGATGTCAGCTCAAGCACCTTCTGTCTGGGTTCACTAGAAAACAGAATCTGAGACAGAGATTTAGTGTCAATGTTTTAGTTGGAAGAGCACATAAAGGGCATAAATCATCAACATATAGCTCCATGAATTATCAAAAAGTAAAGACATGTGTGTTCCTATTTCCTAATTAAAAATTGGAAAGTAGCAAGTACTAGGAAGGTATACAGCCCCTTTGCTCCCTTCCAGCCACTATACCCCCAAAGTAATCACCATCTCAACCTCTAATACCTGTGATTAGTTTTATTGGCATGATCTTTTTAATTAATGAAATCATATGGCATACATTTTTTGTAAGTTTGACTTCTCTTCAGTTTTGTGTTATTTTGCTAGGTAACACACAACCAAAAAACTCAGAGATTAGATTAAATCTGTGTATTTCCTCTCAAGTTTGCAGGTCAGTGAGGTTTCAGTATGATGAGAAGAAGCTAATTATAAAAACATTAAAGTTTAGAAACTATGCCAAGTTTTCATTTTCACTTTTAACTGAGAACTCGCATTGAATGTGCTAAAACTGCCTCCTGAAGGATAACTGTAGAATGAACCTAGAATGTCAGCTCCATGAGGTCATAGACAGCTCAGTTAGTTCACTCCATATTCCCAGTAGTACTTGGAATGCAGTAGATGCTCAATAAATATTTGTTGAATGAAGATATTGTGAGATAGAGTTAATGTACAGAGGTACTTAAGAGCTCTGTCTTCATCGTGGGGATGGCTGAATGTATGAGTTTTGGCTCTTGGTCAAGATAAGACCATTGGAATTTATAATGTGCAGTTTAGAATAATTTTAAACTCTCTCGGCAAGCCCCAAGGTCAGTTTCTTTGCTAATGACTTGCAACTAGCTTAATGAATTTGACAAGCCTGACTATTTAATGGGATACAGAGAATTTCTTGCATAGATGTGGGCAGTTCAAGTCAGAAACTGGCATGGTTCATGTGTCTGGTTAGGCCTATGGGGATCTTGTACTGTGGAATGTCTCCAGTGCTTGCCTACTCTCTCTCTCGCTGCATTGTACTCTCTGCTTTTAGATAAAAGCCTCATGTGAGTACATTCTTTGGTGTTTGTTGAGTCCTTTCAAATATCTGCCTGGGGAAAATAATAGACTCTGACTTGGGCAATACAATTGGGAATAGAGAATATATCAGATTTACAAAGACTTCAAACTGATTTTTTTCTTAAATATCTTTTATATAGAAAAACAAAAAACAAAAACTGAAGTATAAACCCTCCATTTTCTAGGTCAGCTAAAACAAATTTATGTATTTGATACCTTTGTAAGCAAAATTTGCAGACTTAGCAGGCTAATTTCTAGTTCCAAAATAAATTAAATCAAAATATTGAAATAATACAACCAAATACTAAATAACTAAATTTTCTAATCCAGATTCTGGGAAAGATAATCTTTGTCAACAAAACAAATAAGGACTCTTACATTACATGCAGATGTTGCCAGAGTTTCATAATGTAAGAAAAAAAGTATATGCATATATGATATGAAATATATATAAATTTACATGTATTATACAAGTTCGTTATGTATTTTAATATATTTTCAAATAATATACAAATTTATATATATTCCATACACGTATGTTTGTGTATATGTATTTGCATATATGTCATTTAGGCCATTTAGCGACCCTGTTATGGGCACAGTTTCTATGGCTTCAGAGTTGGAGTGTAAAATGGGAATGCTTTCATTATTCTCTAAATATGGGAGAGAATACTAAGAAGAAAAAAAGCAACTTAAGACAAAAAAAATCAGTTACTGAAAGTAACCGACAAGGGTTGAAGCTGCTGGCTTAAGGAGGAAAAAAAACCCCCAGATGATAGCTGGCTTATATAGCACTGTGAGGTTCTGAGCCCCACCCAGACTGTGACTCTCCTCCTTTTGATGTCCAGCCCCTCCTGGCCAAGCTGAAAACATGTATTCAAGAGATGGGAGCAAGTTACAGGCTGTATCTGGTGAAGTTGTACCTGGAGTCTGAGAAGGATTAAAACAAGCAGTCTTGCCCTTTTATGGAAAGGAAAATACCACCCTTTGCTGACATTGATGATAAAAAGATCCAGAGGGGAAACCACAAAGAACTTTCAGAACTGCTTCCTCTGCTGGAAGAGTGTACTTATTGAAGATGAATTTTTTTTAATCTAATATTATCAGCCTCACGCAGTTACTCAAAAGTACTTAAGTTTCTGGGAATCACATGAGCAGTAGCAATCCCAACAAACCTTAGTCAGTAAAAAAACAAGTTGCTGATCTTGAAGAGAGTCAAACAGGAAAGCAAATGCATCATCAGCTTTGTTCAAACCATATCTCAAATTTAGTTGTTTTTTGTTTTCCTATCCACCAGGCAATCAAAAGGAAGTTACTTTACACATCTTTTCTGTGTTTTCCTACAGTAAACTCAAAATTCAAACTGAGAGACATATTTTAATAAATGCATTTTCCCTGGATTTGTATAGCTTTGTCTCATTATGTTTCCTGTATTTATATTGTGTGTAAACAAAGCTTTTGAGTGTATATTAAAACTGTCTGGATATTACTATATAAAACATTGGAAAATATCACAAAGTAATTTAAATAAAAAATAACTGTGATATGCTAGTGTCTTTTAATAGTTGCTTCTTATGAAACCCAAATAAGGTGACTAAAATATCAGCATGTGAAAATGACAATATTTCAATTTTCGGCTTGAATATTTTAAATTATAAGTATTGATTTGATTAAGTTACGTATATTGACATGCTTAAATCAATTTTAAATATAAACAAATGAAATAAAAATGCTAACATCTGTGTTCATGAGCATTTTTTTGAGATAGAGTCTCACTCTGTGGCTCAGGCTGGAAAGCAGTGGCATAATCTTGGCTCACTGCAACCTCTGCCTCCCGGGTTCAAGCAATTCTCCTGCCAAGCCCCCCAAGTAGCTGGGATTACAGGTGCATACCACCATGCTCAACTAAGTTTTTTATTTTCAGTTGAGATGAAGTTTCACCATGTTGGCCAGGCTGGTCTCGAACTCCTGACCTCAAGTGATCTGCTCCCTTGGACCTCCCAAAGTGCTGGGATTACAGGCACGAGCCACCATGCCCAGCCTGTGATCTTTTTAAAGTTGAAACTCGGCTCTTCCAATTGTGATAGAACCAGACTTAATATTCCACTCTGTTCAGTTAGAAAACTGGGTTGGTCACAGTGGCTCATGCCTCTAATCCCAGCACTTTGGGAGGCTGACGTCAGAGAATCCCTTGAGCCCAGTATTTTGAGGCTGCAGTGAGTTATGATTGCACCAGTGCACTCAAACCTGGGTGTCAGAGTTAGAACTTGTCTCAAACATTTTTTTATATTATAAATAAAACTGGAAAAAAAATTAAGCACAACTGCTTCCAGACATTGAAAAACAGTTAGTGCAGGACTTTCAACATTGAAAAAATGAAGACAAATGTGAATATAATAATTGCTCTGGTTTTCTGCATGAAGAAACTTTCCAGACCATGGTCAGGGAGAGGGATCCATTCTGATATTGCCGAATTCAGTGGACAAAAAACAGAATTTGAGGGCACTGAGACAGCTATAGTTAGTGAGAACGGAACCATAAAGGGTATAGGTATGCAGAGACAGAGGTCCAGAAATCTGCAGGGAAGTATTCTAAATTTGTTGTCTAACATAAGCTGTGCATGTATGGGTTGAAAGTTTAAAAATACAGTCAAAGACTAGCCAGGTAGTTGTAAGCTGTATGATTACCAGGGCTTACGCAGGGCTGACAGACATTCAAGTTCCAATCAGCTAGAATGCAGAGACTTCCATGAACTCTTGGGGGATAGAATAGAGACCTCCAGAAAGATCATGCTTTAATAATAAGTCAATTACTATTAAAGCATGTACCCAATTAACAACAACTATAAAACTTCTGATATAGTTTGGCTGTCTGTCCCCAGTCAAGTCTCATGTGGGTCATGGGGGTGGACTTTCCCTTTGCTGTTCACATAACAGTGAGTTCTCACAAGATCTGGTGGTTTAAAAGTGTGTAGCCCTTCCCCCTTCACTCTCGCTTCCTCCTGCTTCTACTACATAAGACTTGCTGGCTTCCCCTTCGCATTCCACCATGATTGTAACTTTCCTGAGGCCTCCCCAGCCATGCCTCCTGTAGAGCCTAGGGAACTGTGAGTCAATTAAACCTCTTTTCTTTATAAACTACCCAGTGTCAGGTAGTTCTTTATAGCAATATGAGAAGGGACTAATACACCCTCCGTATTATGCCTCTTCAAAAGTCTCAGAAGAATCAAATTGGTCTTCAAGTTTAAGCTCCTGCAAGAAATAAAGTAATACATTGTGAAAAAAGAAAAATTTGAGCACTCAATCAAATAAAAATCAATATCCAGCATGTAATCCAAAATTACTACACATGCCAAGAAGCAGAAAAGTCACAATAACAAATAGCCAGGAGAAAAATTAATAAAAACAGACCTGTAAATTACAGATTACAACAAAAGAGAAGTGCTTTAGAATATATATTATAATCACGCATAAGAATTCCTAGAAATACATGGATGCAAAGAGTATAAAAATGAAAAATACAAAAGAGCACCAAATAGAACTTCTAGAGATAAACACCACAATACATGAAGTGAATAAATCACTGCCTATGATTAACAACACATTAAATCTTCCAGAAGAAAAGGTTAGTAAACTGGAAGATGGATATAGAATCTCTAATCTGAAGCAAAGATTAGGAAAAAATGTCTAGAAAGATTAATAAAACATCAGTGGGACAATATGAAGTGGTCTAACATGTAATCTGAATCCAACAAGAGGAAGAGAGAATGAATTGAAAACATATTTGAATAAATCATTGGAATTTCCAAATTTGATAAAAAGTATAAACCCACAGATGCTAACAACTTAACTAATCAATCACAAGCTGAATGAGCAAAAATAAAACCACACCAAAGCATAACTTAGATTGCTAAAAATGAATAATAAAATGTTAAAAGCAGAGGGTAAGAGTAGACACATTAGCATAAAGATAAGAATAATTGCAGACTGCCCATAAGCCATTATGTAAGCCAAAAGACAATTAAAAGACATCATTAAAGTACTTGAAGGCAAAAGCTGTAACATAGGATCAACATCCTGTGAAAATACTAAAACTGGAGGTAAAATAAAGATGTATTCAGACAACAAACAAAAAATCTGAGAAAATTCAGTACCAGAAAAAAATCAATAGAATGAATGTCAAAGGAAGTTCTTCAGGTTAACAGAAAATGACAAAACTTTGCTGAGACATATTAATGAAGACCTAAATAAATAGGCTGGGGGTGGTGGCTCATGCCTATAAACCCAGCACTTTGGGAGGCCAAAGCAAGTGGATCACTTGAGGTCAGGAATTCAAGACTAGCCTGACTAACATGGTGAAATCCCGTCTCTACTAAAAGAATGCAAAAAATTAGCCTAGATTACAGGTACATGCCTATAATCCCAGGTACTTGGAGGCTGAGGTGAGAGAATCACTTGAACCCAGGAGGTAGAGGTTGTAGTGAGCCAAGATTGCATCATTGTGCTACAGCCTGGTTGACAGAGTGAGACTCCCTCTCAAAAATAAATAAATAAATAAATAAATAAATAAATAGGTATATTCTGTTAATGGATTAGAAAACTCAATATTGTTAAGTTGGCAATTTTCCCTTATAGACCTATAGACTCAATACCTTCCTTATCAAAATCCAAGAAGATCTTTTTGGATTGCACAAAGTTGATGAAGTAATTCCAAAATTTACATGAAATAATTAAAGACTTAGAATGACCAAATCAATTTTGTTAATGAAGAAAAATAATATGAGACATATGCTACCTGATTTCAAGACCTACCATAAAGCTATCATACATTTTAATGATGAAGATTCATAATAAGATACGAAATGAAGATACAGGAAATTTCTAGTCAAGTATTAAGATAAAATGCATCGATTACTTCAGCAGCCACAGCAGTGACCTTCAGCTCTTTATTTCCTTCCTTCTGGTGTAATTCATGGTTTTATTAAAGATAAAAGTATATCTCTCTTGAAATCCTTTCCATAGAGTATTGCAAGTTTATGGGATTAGGACTCAGAATCAGAAAAAATAAGAGTTGTGGAAAATGGCAAATTTAAAAAATAGTTAATTTAAGATAAACTACAGATTTCTAATGGTCATTGGGAATACCCAAGATGATTCTTCCCCAAACTGTTCCATGCTCTATGATCCAATTTACTGAGTAATGTAAGGGTGACACATCACTGTTAGAAATGTTGATTTGCCCCTGACTTTGCATACAGTATTCAGTATTATCATTTTACAACCTCAAATGTAAAAATACCTATTATCACTGTTAAAACAATGAGCCCTTTGAGACTTCTCTTACATTTATGAGTGAGCTTACTTTGATTTTATAAACATAAATTACTTTTAATAGTTGGATGCATGTTTTCTCAATAGATAGCAGTTTTTGCAGCAATTCTGATTATAGTACACTAACCAATTGCTCATTATTGATTGCCCATTTCTTTATCATTGCCTGAAAAAAAATACACAAGTCCCAATATTATTTAATCTTTAATTATCCTTACTTTTCTTATAGTCTTTGATATTTAGGACTGGTAGAGAAGAGACATTAGATTTTAGAGGAGAAAGGGGACAGAAATATATGATAACACAAATTTAACTTAGCGTGAATTCAGCCTTCATTTTGCCTCAGTAAGTCTAAGACAAAAAAACCCCAAAATACTGGATTAAGATGTTTTTTAAAAAATCATTTTTAGTCACAAATATCTTGAATCTACCTGAAGAGTTTTGACTACTTATAGTTAGAAGTTATCAATAGTATCACCTTATATATTCAAGACCTTATAACTCTATTTTTTTCCCCAATTATTTACAAGGCAAACACAGTCCCAAGATGCTTCCCTCAATAATGAGTTCCACTTTAACCATACCATCCCAACCATACCAACCACTACGAAGGTAATTCTTGGCCCAACTTCAGCCTAGCAGAGCAGCCACTTGCAATCATTAAGCAGACAGGGAATCAAATTGGGCAACATGGTGAAACACCGTCTCTACAAAAAATAGAAAAATTAGCTGGGTGTGGTGGTACACACCTGTAGTCCCAGTTACTTAGGAGGCTGAGGTGGGAGGATGGCTTGAGTCCAGGAGGTGGAGGTTGCAGTGCACTCCAGCCCATGCAATACAGCCAGACCCTCTCTCTCAAACAAAAAAAATATATATATTTTTTTATTGTAAATGTAGCAAAAGGAGGCAAAGTCTCATGGACATTTTCCTACTGCTTTCTAGTCACACATAGATAAAACCAAGAATAACCAAATGAAGAATAAATTTCAAATCACATGATGTGAAACAAGTGCAGGTGGTCTTGTGTAAAAGTTGGAATCATAATATCTTGCACTAATAGCACAAAATATTTGCATGAACTTTTTACAACTAAAAATGCACTGATGTTAGGTTGCTTATATAAGTGTTAAACTTAAGAAAATTATGTATGCACTAATTATCACCAAGAGAAGGCACTCTCTGACCATTTTCAACAATCTCAAAGCAATGTATCAGGATTAAAGTCAGGATATTTTAAAAATCCAAGAAACAACAAAGAATCAGGTGATGTAAGGACTTGTAGGATTTACATGAGCTTTGGCTTTTATTCTGAATTAGAGAGGAAGCCATTGAAGGATTTTGCCCAGTTATTGCACTATCTGAATAAATCTCTTTCCTTGTCTTTATATATTTAAAACCCCAGGGATCAGGTCAACTCCAGGTAAAACTTGACTTGGAGACTCAAAAGAATTACATTAGAGTCTGATCTTTCACTTGGCACTTCTCAGTTCTGCTTTTGCCTGTGAGCATCTGTCTGTCACGGGGTTCATATGGCTGCTGATGGCAGCAAACTTACCTCCTTACAGCTCCGAACCCAACAGGAAAGAGGAAAGATGGGGAGACCATTTCTTGGTCACTGAAGTGAAAATGATGAGATTAATTTTTATTGGAAATGTGTCAGTCATTCACACAATTGGTTTTTCCTAGGTCACAGGGCTACCACAGAACTTCACTCTAGCTGAGCTGATGTAATTCTGCCACTTCCCAGATGTAGGACACAGGTCAACTCCTAAAGCTGGGAGTCGAGTGAGCTCCACCCTTGTACATAAATTAAGAGTTAGATAATGGTGATTTTTTGGAGGAAATCAGACTATCATTGTCAGAACAAATGGGGAATAAATGCTGAGTACCAAAATCTGTCAAATATTAAAACAATATTGGAGGAATAAAACAAGATATCAGCACATACACAATAATTAAAAGATTGGAATTAGGTACATAAATAGACCAATATCTCTTTATGACATGGTAAAACATTAACAGTTAATGTCAGTGAGGTGATGATGGGCTCTACATTAAGTACTATAGTCTTAATTGCCAATAATATGAAAAATATATTCAATATACAATATTAAACAATATTCATAAAAATAAATGCCAGAGACAAAATTATTAAGCAAGGGAAGAAAATAAAAAATAATATATTTTAAAGCTGGAATAAGAAAAACTTTCCCAAGCAATTAAAAATATGATGTCATAAATACAATTATGAGATTGTGACATTAAAATAAAACATAATTTTATAGCAAGAAAGCTGAATATGATAACTTGATATATAAAAGACATATCTATGCATTATATGTTGAAGTAATTATATCGTATATATAATTAATATAAAGAAATTATATGCAAAGATATAATACATATATATCTTTGAGGCTCCATATGTGCCAATCAGAGTCCTGATTTTTCTACCTTTCTTATACCAAGTATCATATCATACGATACCAAGTATCATAGGTCTATAAGACAGACAATGTTATTACTACTTTCCTGAAAAGAAATATGAAGCACAGAGAAATTTTGTGGCATGTTCATAGCTACATAGGTAGTAAACAACAAAGATGGGAGAGCAAGATAAAAACCCTGGGTTGTCTGATTAGAAAGCCCACATTATTTACCACCACACTGTATTTTTGACATCAACACTTAGTCTCTTTCCACTATTTTGCATCTGAAAAGGAAGTAGGTAGCACATGAAAGTATTGCTTCTCATTTTATTTATTTTTGCTCTACAATAAAAACAAATGTATTTAACAAATATCATATGTTGCACATTTCCATATATGTCATAGGATACAAATTTGATTAAGATATAATTCTGCCCAGTAGAAGGTGGGAGAAGGGAAAGGAAGAAGAAATAAAAAATATAAGTTGAAATCTGATGCTTAATGTGATTTTTACTCCATGTATACTTTTATTCAAATGATAGCTTGTGCACGTGCAAGGATGGACTGTGCTATTTCAAAGTACTTTCTATGGGGGAACAAAAGAAGGAGAGGAAAAAGGGAGGTGGAGATGGCCATGTATCTCCACTTCCCAAGGAAAAGGCCCTTTAGTCACCATAGGTGGGAGAAAAAATAAGTTAAATAAATGGGAGGAATATTATACAGGGGAGCAGAAGTATGTGTTTTGCATGGAGGCCTCATTTTAGCAATACCTTTTTTGCTCTTCTGCTTCCAGATCTTATTTGCCAATTTAATGCCTTATTTAATGCCTATGAAGTTCTTACGATGAATGAAAATCTTTCAAGTACTGTTGCCTCATTAAATGCATTTATTTATTAATTTAACATCTAGTACTCTTGACAAAGAGCCAATGAAATGAGTTATTGAGTTCCAGGGAAAAAATGAGAACATAATTTTGAATTTATTATCTCTCTATATATACACACACAGTTCATAACTGGATTACATATAATAATGATATCAATATGTCTCTCAGTATCGAAGTTGGATTCTGGTAATTTCTTATGTGAGGTTCTTGTGTTACAGTCAGCATAGATTTCTGGAGCATTTGTCTGTTGATCTTTTGGTGGCCTCAAACCTCATTAAGTGGTGAGGGAGATGCTGCTTCTGCTATGTGAGAATTTGATGGCAGAATTAACACAACCTGTGAAACAATCAGAATGCCATAGGTGAGTCACCCAAATAACCTCAGAGTGCCCCTTTCCTGCCCACATAAAGTCATCATCATCAGAGTTTACTCTTTTCTTCTGATTCATGTTCAAGATCAAGCATGTGGGACTTCTCAGTCATTCTTTAGATCAGGCCTGATGTAGGACACAACATTCAGTGGTAGCTCTTGACCCGAGCTATGATGACCACTGCCCTGGTCTTGCAAGTAAATCAGTCTTACATGTGGATGACAGTGCACAATACGATGGGTAAACCAAGGTGTCATGAAAAACATGGGGCTCTTCTTCCAAACCAGGTGGTTCATGCTGATGGCATCAACATGCCCAAATCGTGATTTGCTGGTTATAAATAATGCATTGCAAAAACCACACTGGCCCAGAATAGCAGGGATCATCGCGAAACTCAGAAAAGTTCTGGTTGTTCTTCCACAAACTCATTGTGACATAGGGTTGGTGGAAGAACCAGGAAGAGATAGAGACCTAGCTATCATAGGCCCCGAAACCACTGCTTTTCTGAATTCACACCAGGAGATTAGGAAACAACTTTCCCCAGCTCCTATGCTAAGAGCCTGAGGGAGCACAGGCTTAAATACTCTGACATGAAAGTTACTAAAGAGTTTGCCTCCATGTCCAAATGTTTCACTCAGTAAAAATAAAAAGCTTTAGCCAATGAAATTATAAAATCATTGGTAATTGCTGAGAATCTCTCCCTTCTCAGGTTTTACAATGCAAAACCCACTGTTAGAGCTAATGTGCTATAGTCAATCTCTCTTCAGTGAGGAAGGGCTGTAGATGAGTGGGATGTGGTGTTGCCTGGGAATCTCAAAAGAAGACAAAGAGGTACAAGATGATGGAGAAGGGCACCAGAAGAACCATCTCATCAAACTATGATTATTTATGATTATTTTATTATTTGGTTGTCGGTTTTGTCTGCCTGTGGGCCTTTGGTTAATGAAGCTAATGAGTAGCTGTTAGGATTTTACTATCCATTTCCTCATTCTGGAACCCTTAACCCTTGGAGGATATCCCTCCCCATTCTTCCTAGAGCTTCTTTCTTGGTCTCTTCTTTCCTTCCATTCCCTACTTTCCTCTCTCCGTGTGACATTCTTTGGGTTTAACTGCCAGGAGCAGCATCAGCTGCAGGTCTTGGGGTAAGAGAGTGGATAGGTGGGCACAGACTGATAGAGAAGTCTGAGATCATGATATTTCATGGAAATATTCCAGGAAAAATTGTTGTAATAGGATAATGGAATAAAATAAAATATTTTGGGGGGACTTCATTGTGAAATATCCTCATATCTGGATTCAGAGGTTATGTACTTTGAGATAGAAAGAAAGGGGAAAAGATCTTTTATGTAGCTATTGTGTTAGGCAGAGTTCTAAGGTGGCACTCACTAACCCCTTGTGATTCCCTTCTCAAGGGGAGTGTGGATGGAACCTGTGTATAGGATGAGATACAAGTCCTGTGTGTAGGTACTAACTACTTAACTTTCAATTTATCAAAAAAGGCATTCTGAATGGACCTTACCCGTTCGTGTGAACCCTTTATGAGAGGATTAAAGCATTAGCAACCTGCTGGTTTCAAAGATAAAATACATTGTCATGAGTTCTCCAACTGAGAGGAAATGAATTCCACTACATTAGAGTGGAAGAGAATTAGAAGCTTCAGGCAAGGCCACAGCCCCAGCCAACTTCCTGATGAGAGCCTTGTAAGATCCTGAGTCTAGGACCTACTTCAGCTGGGCTCAGACTCTTGAACCATGGAAACTGAGAGATAATGAATGTGTTCTGTGTTAAGACTCTAAGTTTGTGTAAGTGATTACACAGCAGTAGAAAACTGATACAGACATCTTCAAATGAAGGCCAATACTCACCCCACCAGGGGTACAACAGACCACTTTACATCCAAAGGCAGAGAGGGACACAGCGATGCAGAATTCCAGCATACTTAGGAGGAGCACCATGCCATCCATACCCTAGGAGAAAACTCATAACAAAAGAATGTGAGAAATGGAGATGACAAGTGGAAACATTGACCAGGAACCACAGTGTCATCAGAGAAAAAGCACTGGCTGGGAGTCAGGAAACCTGCCTCCCAGTGGCAGCCATTCCCTTGACCAATTCTTGATCTGCTGAAGTAACTTCTCACTTTTTTCACTGATAAAATAATCACAGACATTTATTCCCTAGTTCAGTACCTCCCAGTGCTATTGTAGGCATGGAAGATGAAAGTGCTTTAAAAAGTTAGGAAGGGAGTATAAAGATAATTGTCATCTTATCCTATTGAGTACTAGAAACTCATATCATTGACAAAATATTATGATTCTATATCTTAGTGATTGTAAGCAGAGCAATGGTCTCCCAGGGAGGTCTGCATCCTTGTCCCCCTAATCCTCAGTTTCTGGGGATTGGAACGCAGACCTCCCTGGGGGACCATTGTTCTTTTTGCACAGGAAAAAGCATTAAATTTGCAGATGAAATTAAGGTTGCTTATTAGTTGATATAAGATAATTTTCCTGGATCATTCAGGTGGGTTCAGCATAATGACAGAATCTTTATAAGTGGAAGCAAGAGGCAGAATAGAGTTCAAGAGACATTTGAAGATGCTGCATTGCTTGATTTGAAGGTAGAGGACAGGATGACAAACCAAGCAACATAGGCAGCCTACAGAAGCCAGAAACGGCAATAAAACTTATTGTCACCTAAGCGTTCAGAAAGGAGTACGGCCTTGCCAACACTTCGATTTTAGCCTAGTGAGACCCATTTTGAACTTCTGATCTCCAGAAATATAAGATAACCAAACTGTGTTGTCTTAAGACACTAAATCTGTAGTAATTTGTTACAGTAACAGTAAGAAGCCAATACAACAATGAATATCAAGTAGGTCAGTCTTTAGTCCATCTCTTCGGAGCACTGACTTTAGGTCTAGTCTTCAGCCAAGAAACATGGTCAAAATTTGGAGAACATTGGGCAGTGCACTCATTTCTATTCATTTTACCCTGGATTGATGCAGGGATTATCTGGTTTAAATATTCTCTCTTTTTCTCTCCATGGTTAGGGATAGTCCCTCTGTTGTGGAAGAGCCAATAGACCAAGAGCTCAGGATATGAGTGATGCAGACTTAAGGAGACCTTGAGAATATTTGCATTCATTGCTTTTTTATTTTCTTGTGCCTTCAACAGCTGTAGTGGCCTCTGTGTTTCCAACATTGTTGTAGGCACAGAAGAGAGCAGCAAACTAAACAGACAGTTCCCCTGTCTTCAAGGATTTTACCATCTAGAAGGGTAGACTAGAAGATGGCCAGATAATGTACATTGTAGGTTTTGCAGACCATAAGGTCTCTGTCACACATATTCAAACCTGCTATTATAACACAAAAGCAGCACTACACAACATGTAAACAAATGGGCTTCATTATATTTCAATTAAACTTTCTTTATGAAACTTTATTTACAAAAACAGGTACAGGGCTGGGCCTCCAAAAAAAGTAGCATGTCTATAGACCTGTGGACTGATTGTGCAGGTGCCCAGGCAAGAATAGACCAGTTGCTTCAAATCCCAGGAAGCCCTTATGGAGGTCCTCTGCTATAAAAACAGTCATAATAATGTTCACACAATTAACAGGAATCCATCATGGACTCTGGGGAACGTAATTGAGATGAACGCAGAACCAGCTACATAATTTAGAGTCTCTTGTTTAAAATTTTTAAAGACAATATCAAGATAGCAACAGCAGAGCATTAGATCAAGCACAGGGCTCTTTGAACCATGAAGTCTTGAGTAACTGCACGGGTCCCATGCCCAAGAAATGAGCCCTATCGAGTTGGCCAATTCCAGATTTTGTCTCTATCATTGTGTCCTTAAAATCTACCAATGAAGAGACCTTCATAAACTAAAAGTAAGGTCCTTCTTCAGGATAGCAATAGCAAATAATAGGGGAATTAGAGGCAAGAAGTTGTAGAATCTAAACTTCTTTTTGCCAATTTCTAACTGAATGACCTTGAAATAATTTGTCAAATTCTCTATAGAAGCTTTTTCTTATTTTGAGGGAGTGGCAAGAAGTAAAATTGCTTACTACAAAAACATTAGAAATCTCAATGGAAGTAAATTAGTTTAGCAGAGACACCTCAAGGGGTTATTTTGGTGTGATTATATAGCCCACAAAACTATGTAGAATTCGCTAGTAATGAAGTCAACAGAATGCGATTGATTCTGCCTAGTAAGTTAGGAAGAATGTTGGGTTTCCACGTTTACATAAGGGAAGGACACAGTAAGGAAGAGAACTAAGCAGCAAGGCGAAAGGCTGAAAGTTAATATAGAGGGAAAGTAACAAAAAATTGCGGGTGTTGAAAAATGACCAATAGGCTTTCTCTTTTTTGTGAGATGGAGTCTTTCTCTGTTGCCCAGGCTGGAGTGCAATGGGTCCATCTCGGATCACTGCAACCTCCGCCTCCCAGGTTCAAGCAATTCTCCTGCCTCAGCCCCCCGAGTAGCTGGGATCACAGGACATGCCATCTTGCCTGGCTAGTTTTTGTATTTTTAGTAGAGACGAGGCTTCATCGTGTTAGCCAGGCTGGTCTTGAACTCCCGACCTCAGGTGATCTGCCCACCTCAGCTTCCTGGGTTACAGGCATGAGCCACTGCGCCCGGCCAAGCTTTTTAATAATAAAGATTTAATTGTGCATTTTAGTCTGCTGTGATGTGCTGCAAGAACTCTTCCTCCCCACAATTACCCAATGGCCCAAAATGTCAAGAAGTTTTACTACCTACAAAATATTGTGTAGGTGGCATTTTCAGAATAAAGCAATTAGGATAGCATTAAGATAAGAAAAAATATACAAAAAAGTAGTGAAATTCAGAATGAAGATTAAGAATTTATCAGGAGCTAGATGTTGAGGATAAAAGTGGTTAACCTTGCAAGAACATCCAAAGATGTTGGAAAGGATACTGAGTTACTTGACACTTGGAAAATACTGTTCAAGACAATTTTACTTCATTATTAGAGAACAGGAACTGACATCTGGGCCCCAGTTTTAGAGGAGATAACAGTACATACTGCATCACTGTTTTAAAATTAAACAGAAAAATTTATACAAGATACCCACCACAGTAACTATTAATGAGCAGGTGTTCTATAACTATAAGCTTTCTTCCCATTTTGCCTCATCACATGTAGAATAGAGACAGAGATGAGACACGTACCTAAATCCTAAATGAAAGATTATTTTATTTCTTAATCACTCCAACCTCCCAGTCATTCAGCAATTAGGGATTATTAATTGTTGTTGTTGCCAGAGCCAGCACTCCCCAAACTTGCTTCTATGATAATATGCCCTGAAAAGAGGTAGCACCAACCATTAAGATGGACACAGTCCCGTGACAGTTATTTGAGTTGCCATCGTAGTTACAGTTACGGTGATAAAATGAATAAGTCAACAAGCTAATTGTGTTGATTAAGATCCCTGATACAGCCAGTACAGAGCTGGTGATATTCATTCCCAGGCTACCTCGGACCTAGAAAGGAATGAAAATCAATTAAACAATCCAACAACATCCTCAAATATATCTCCATGAATCACTTTACACCCACCGATTCTTTCTTACTGCCATCTATCTTTATCTTGATTATTTCAATAGTCTTCTAACTTGTTTTGTGGTTTCAACTCTAATCTCTTGCCAAAACACAAACATGATCTCATTATCCCCCAGCTTAAATTCTTCAGATGATTCCTGTGTGCACATAAGATAATCTCCAAATCTCTTTAGCAGGGTTTTCAATGTCCTTCACACTTTAGCTGGACAGCCCTGTCTGTGTCCTTCCCTGCCATTCCTTGCTTCTGAAGCCTGATTTCTTATAATTTTTCTTTCTTTCTTTCTTTTTTTTTTTTTTTTCTGCTCTGTCACCCAGGCTGGAGTGCAGTGGCGCGATCTCAGCTCACTGCAAGCTCCACCTCCTGGGTTCACGCCATTCTCCTGCCTCAGCCTCCCGAGTAGCTGGGACTACAGGCGCCCGCCACTACGCCTGGCTAATTTTTTGCATTTTTAGTAGAAACGGGGTTTCACCGTGTCAGCCAGGATGGTCTCGATCTCCCAACCTCGTGATCCACCTGCCTTCGCCTCCCAAAGTGCTGGGATTACCGGTGTGAGCCACCGCGCCCGGCTTATCATTTTTCTAAATGCTGTTTGTCTGTCATGCCTCTATACCTTTTGTATATTCTCTCTCTCAGCAGTATGTTCTTTTCTGTACATTCTCTTCTCATGGATAAAGGTAAGGAGGCTTTTAATAAGAACTAAAATTGCTGACTGGGCGCAGTGGCTCATGCTTGTAATCCCAGATTTTGGGAGGCCCAGTGGGAGTAGATAACCTGAGGTCAGGAGTTTGAGACCAGTCTGACCAACATGGAGAAACCCTGTCTCTACTAAAAATACAAAAATTAGCCAGGCGTGGTGATGCATGCCTGTAATCCCAGCTACTTGGGAGTCTGAGGCAGAGAATCACTTGAACCTGGGAGGCAGAGGTTGCGGTGAGCTGAGGTGGCGCCATTGCACTCCATCCTGGGTAATAAGAGTGAGACTCTGTATCAAAAAACCAAAAACCAAAAAAAAAAAAAAAAAAAAAAAAAGAAACCAAAAAAAGAAAAGAAAAAGAAAAAATAACTCAACATGCACAGCAAAGTGTGAGGAGTATGTGTAATGTGGCTGCAGCTGGAGGGGACACTAGGGAGTTGGGTTAGGCCAGATTTGAAAAACACATATTGGTCATGTTCCAGAATTTGATATTTATCTTTTGAACAAAGAAAACTCAAATATGGACTTTAACAAGAAAAAAACATTTATTAAGATATGGACTTTTGCATTGTATTGGCTTTATGAAAGGTATCTTGGCATGAGAGTTACATTTTAAATTTGTTTCTTATGTAATAACCTTATTGTGAATTTCTTTTATTGAAAACTCAAAATCCTTTTTGAATACAGTTGGAATCTACATTGTAATCAATGGGTCAGTAAATATTATGCCACACTGATGCTTGGTGTCACTGTCATGGGCTGACTCATGCTGCAGGGTTTTGCTGGAGTGGTCCCGCTTAATATTTCTTCTCAATAATTCTCTATATCTTCAAAAAGATTCCCTTCGCAAGGGTAAGATTCCCTACCTTGCCAAAATATCCAGTCCTATGTCAGTAATTAGCCTGACTGCAATTTTTGAAAGACAGATTTTAGTAGGTAAAACGCACAATTGCTCCTGATTTTTTACAAACAAGGAAACAAAACCTATTTTACACCCTGGCAGAATACATTTTTTGTTAATCCTTCCTTTTTTTGATACCAAAAAAAAAGAAAATATTACTCACCAGGCCTTTTGTAGTTCTAATTCCTGCTGCAATTGACAAGGATCCTGAAATAATAAACTAAAAATGAGAGAAAAAATGAAGGTAAAAAACTTTAAACCAGTATTGGGAGTCATAACTTACTAAATTTAATTCTAAATTAGATAGGTATGTTAATCAGATCAATTATCTTAGACAAAACCACAATGGTTTGCACATTATTTTCCCTTTTCCCAGAAAGAACAGAGAAATTATACCAGATAAAACCATGGGAGAATTTATCAAGGTTTTCAAATAACGTCTAACTGAAATGATACTAAACCTGTTTGAGGGCACTAGGAGATAAAGTTTCCAAAATTCTGATACAAAGTAATTCTTACACGGTACCAAAATTGATGATGATATTTAAACAAAAAAACACTAAAATTATTCTCGTTTAGAGTATTTTTAAAGTTATAAGTAAAATAGTAGCAAAAAATGTAAATTCCCAATTAGATGTTGACTAGAATATACTAGTTCATTTGATTCCATCAATAAGGCAATTATTTTTTATTTAGCTAAAATAGCTAGTCAAGGTGGTCAGACTCTCTGCCTTATAGTATTCAACTGTTGAAATTTTTTCTTTGCTTTTCAAATTTGATTTCAGATTATTCAAAAATCATATTATAATATAAAAAATACTGAACTAATAAAAAGTTCAATAACTTTATTTAACTAACTTCCAAATACCCAGACATACAGATGATTCATGTTCTCTAAATCACCACTGGAATGAAAACGCTAGAGGGAATCACCCCTCATATGATGTAAAATACATCATGAACGTTTGGGATATTCCTTCAGCTCTACAAACATTTTTTAACTTTGAAATATTCTAATTTATACAATTAATGAATTTAAGAAAAAATTGCATGCTAATTGCTATTCACTTTTACAGTGTTGATAGGACAGGACATTTAATACAGTTCAACATTATTAGTAACTGCAACATTACTGGTAAAATATGAAGAATTATAATTTCTGTAACATTATAGAAATCTGTCTTGGTCTAAGTGTCTTTAATTATATTTAATGAAAAAAAAGTAGGACCATTTCATTAAAGTCAAAATTAAGATAAAGATGCTGACTATTATGTAATACTATTCTGAGTATATTTACCAAAATAATTATATAAGAAAAATAGTTGGAATAAATGGTTAAAACTATTCTTCTGTAATTTAAGCACAAACAATATATATTGCAAACATTCAAGAATATGAACTAAAAATTACCATAAATTACTTTAAAAATTCAATAAGGCACCTTGGAAAAACATTCTTTGCAGAAATTATATATACACGTTAGAAGTGTGTATGTATGTCTGTGTATTTGAAGATAGGATTGAATAAGAGGACTTCATTTACCATAGGAAAATATATGTATGTACTATCTCAGAGGAAAAAACAAGGAATGTGAAACATACAGGAACAGAACTGAAGAGGCCAAAATTAAGAGGAACTTGTGACTGGTTCTTGGTATTGGTGCTTATACTGTATAAAAGATTAGAAGGGGGCACTTCACAGATGAGGTATGGAAAAAAAGGTTGAAAGAATAATGGAAGGTAGCCGCAGAAAAGATTTCACCAATTAAG
This sequence comes from Piliocolobus tephrosceles, assembly GCF_002776525.5. Classification (NCBI taxonomy): domain Eukaryota; kingdom Metazoa; phylum Chordata; class Mammalia; order Primates; family Cercopithecidae; genus Piliocolobus; species Piliocolobus tephrosceles. Next base: position 13,354,612 of record NC_045446.1, read on the forward strand.
TAGAGGCTCATCTAATGGAACACCTACAAGAGTCTGAGTGATGTCTCAGTGGACAAATGGCTCCTGCAGTTCCTGTTAATCTACTGAACATATGTGGAAGGCTTGCACCATGTAAGCTGGTTTTTAATGTGATCTTGAAAAGGAAATGGAAATAAAAGCAGAAAACTAAGTGGTTAGATGTATGCAATTCTGAAAATACACTGACCCTATTTGAATCTTCGTCCCTGTACCAAACAGTTGTGATCTTGGGTTAGTTACTTAACCTCTCTTCATCCATAAAATGATGATAATGAAAAATCAGAAGTTTGTAGTGATTGTTTGAAATGAAACTGCACATATAAAGCACTTAGTAGAGTATCCACATGATAGTAAGAGCTTAATAAGAGCTGTTATTGGCATTAGTATTTTTAGATATATGAAGTATTGTGCAACTTTCTAAAAGTAAAGCACAGCTTTACTGTTCTTCCAATCTTGCACTTCTGCTGTAAATAGGTGAAGGGGAGCAAAAAGCAAGCTCTGCTATAAAATTCTAAACTATTTCATTCTTAGTTTTAGAAATAAATGGAAACCCTGCAATGCTAGAATAGATTCCCTGATTCTAACGTAAACTCAACTTATAAATTTTATTTTTCTCTCATCAATGGATAAAACTTGGTATTTTATTCTCAGTTTTACTCTCAATTTGCATTAAAACTATCTTGTGTTTTATCTTGGGAGGAGGTTTTTTAATTTAATAATAGTTATAATTAATTTAATATGAATTATAATAATTATAGTTATTTTTATTGAATTTATGAAATAAAATATATCAAATAACATTTTCATTTTCTAAAGTAACAATTTCCTGAGTTTCAATAGTCAATAGACTAGATATGAGAAACTGCTTGTGTACCAGCCACATCTCCTCTTCCTCCTTGCTAAGCAAGCCATTGTTTTGTTCAGTTTCTCATGAGCTAAAGGTAGGGTAGGCTCCTCCTCCCAGCTACAGAGGTAAATCTTGATTAGTCCAAGCCAATAATGGCAAGTTCATTGTCTTTACTGACAGCTGATTTGGGAATATGTATATAAAATATTTACCAAAAGTTGGATGTGTCAACCATCTCCCCTCTGATATCGTCGGCTAGCAATCCTTGATGAAATCCTTGCACCACTGAATGAAGCAATCCTAGAAATGACAAGCCACTAATCTTGTTGTGAACTAATCAGTGCTTTCAATGTTTAAGCCATTCTGGTTTGGGTCTTTGGCAATGTGCTGCTGTAGTATATCTAACGGATATGTCTAAATATTTAATCTACCTAGATTTAATATAATACTATCAGTAGTACTTTAAATATGAGAAAATTGAGTAAGAAATGGTCAGATACCACTCTCAGATTTACAGAATTACAAGATACAGTTAGAATAGGATTCCAAAGATCAGGGTATTGACAACTGCTTTATGTTATCTTCAATTATATCAAAAGATACTCTACTCACCATCACTGACCCCCAAATTGTGTACCCGATATACACGGAAATAGGGTAATGTCCATAAGCACTAAATGCAACACACATCATTGTTATTCCCATGCTGAGGCTCATCAGGGCAATCAGAATCTGCACAACCTAGAAATGATGAAGAAAGTAAAAACTGATTATCCACCGCAAAAATAGTGCTTCTGCCACCCCCTTTCCAATCACTAAGCTATCCTTATTCTCCTTCATTTGATCTAGTCATACGACCTTCTTAGTATTCTCTTATCACTCTTTTTTCACATAAATAACCGTGAATATTATCTTACCAATATTACCTCTCGGGATGCCTGTCATTGCCAATAATTTCAAGGTTAAGAGGAGTATGCCAGAACCAGCCCAGAGTTGCTTTTCTGATACCTACGATGTTACTTCTACCGCAACTATTTCTCTCTTTTTATCATGAGCTCAGAGAAGTGGCCTAGGAATTAGAAAGCAATTATTGTGGCAAGGAGAAGTAACCTGAAGAAAGGAGAGTATATACAGGGGAAGAAACAAAGAAGAGCAAATACGATATTTTCTTGAAGTCTGGAGTATGAGGACATGAGTATGAGTACCCAGGGATCGGAGTATGAGGACATGAGTATGAGTACCCAGGGATCGGAGTATGAGGACATGAGTATGAGTACCCAGGGATCGGAGTATGAGGACATGAGTATGAGTACCCAGGGATCCAAACATAGCAGAGTAAGAGCACCATTATCCCATGGCATTCCAAAGGATCAAAAATATTTCAACAACTTATCAAAATTTATGGGATGTAGTGAAAGCAATGCTTAGAGGAAGATTTATAACATTGAATGAATATATTAAAAAATCATGATCTAAAACCCATCTCCTGAGAGTCTACCTTAAGAAACTAGAAAAAGAAGAGCAAATTAAACTCCAAATAAGCAGAAGAAAAACTGTAATAGAAATTAGAACAGAAATCATAAAATTGAAAATAGGACATGAATAGACAAAATCAATAAAATCCAAAGCAGTTTTTAAAAATATATGTATATATAAATAAAATAAAATAAAATAAAATAAAATAAAAACATCTCTAGCCAGGCTAAGAAAAAGAGAGAGGACAAAAATTACTAACATAAATGAAAGAAGGAACATCACTACAGTTCCCATAGAAATTAAAAGGATAATAAAAGAATGTTATGAACAATTCTACGTCCACAGTTTGATAGCCTTGATAAAATGGATAACTCCTTAAAGACAATTTGTCAAAACTCACACAAGAAGGAGATGCTCTGAATATGTCTATAATTATTAAATAAATTGAATCAATAATTAATAAATTTCCAAAACAGAAAGCATCAGACCTAGAAGGGCTCAGTGGTGAATTCTACCAGACACTTAAGAAATAAATTATACCAATTATTTACAGAAAATAGAAACAGAGGAAATACTCCTTAGCTAATTCTATGAAGCTAGCACTACCATCTACCAAAAAACCATGCAAAAACATTACAAGAAAACTACAGACCAACATCTTTGATGAACAAATATACAAAAATCCTCAACAAAATATTTGCAAACTAAATCTAGCAATGCATTAAAAAAATTGTGTAGCATCACCACTTGGGATTTATCCCAGGTATGCAAGTCTGACTATACATTGAAAAACCGATTAATGTATTCATCACATCAACCGGCTAAAGAAGAGAAATCACATGATTGTATTAACAGATGCAGAAAAAATATTGAACAAAATCCAATGCCTGTTTATTATAAAAAACACTTGAAAAACCTATCAATAGAGGAGAACTTCTTCCGGTTGATAAAGAATATTTATAAAAACCTACAGCGAACTTCATACTTAATGGAGAAACTCAAAGTTTACTCACTAAGATCAGAAACAAGGCAGGGATGAGCCCTGTCACTACTCCTTTTAACATTGTACTGGAAGTCATAACAGAAACAGTAAGACACAAAAAGGAAATAAAGGTATATAGATTGGTCAGGGAAAAATAAAACTGCTTTGTTCCCAAAAGACATGATGTCTGTGTAGAAAATCTGAAAGAAGCAACCAAAAATTCCTGGAACTAACAAATGATTATATTAGGCTTATAGTATACAAGATTAATACATAAGAGACAATTACTTTCTTATGTACTTACAATGAATAAGTGAAATTTGAAATTAAAAACATAATGCCATTTAAATTAGCACTTCTAAAAATTAAATATTTAGGTATTGGTATTTGGTATTTGTTAGGTGTAAATCTAACAAAATATGTACAAAATCTATAAGAAACTACAAACTTTGATAAAATAATTAAGTAAATGGAGAGATATTCCATGTCTACGGATAGGAAGACTCAACACTGTCAAAATGTTAGTTCTTCCCAACTTGATCAGTAGATTAATGCAATCTCCATTAAAACCCTAGCAAGTTATTTTGTATATATTGATAAACTGACTCTAAAATGTATAAGGAATGGCAAAAAAGCTTAGAATAGCAAACATGATCTTGAAGAAGAAGAAGAAGGAGTTTTAAGACTAATACTACCCAATTTTAGGACATACTATAAATCAGGACTGTGTGGTATTAGCAAAGATATGACAAGTAGATCAATGTAATAGAGTAGAAAGCCTAGAGATAAACACACAATATAGTCAAGTGATCTTTGGTAATGAGCCAAAGTAATACAATGAAAGAAAAAGATAGTCTTTTAAAAAAATAGTACTTAAAACTTGATATCCATAAGTAAAAATAAAACTTAGACACATACCTTTTATCTTTCATAAAAATTAACTCAAAATGAATCACAGACATAAATATTACACTAAAAACTATAAAACTCCTAACAGAACATAGGCCGAAATCTAGATAACCTTGGGTTTGGTGATGAATTTGTCAATACAATACCAAAGGCACAAAACAATAAAATACAGAATAAATCATCTTAATTTTCTTAAAATTAAAAAATTCTGCTCTGATGAAGACATTGTCAGAGATGAAAAGACAAATCAGACTGGGAGAAGATATTTGCAAGAGTCATTTCTGACAAAGGATCATTATCCAAAATATACGACAAACTTAGAACTTAACAATAAGAACATAAATGTCCTCGTTTAAAAATGTGCCAAAGAATTTAACAAGACACCTTGTGAAAGAAGATATAGAGATGGTAAAGAGACATGTGAAAAGATGGTCCACATCTTATGTCACAAGGAAAATGCAAATTAAAATGATAATGAGAGTCCACTAGCACCTGTTAGAATGGTAAAAATTCAGAGTACTGACCCTACCAACTGCTGGAGATTATGTAGAACAGCAGGAACTAATTGAGTGTTGATTGAAATATTCAAAATGACAGAGTCACATGGAAGACAGTAGGGCAGTTTCTTACAAAACTAAACATACTATTACCTACAATATAGTAATCATACTTACCCAAATGAGTTGAAAACTTATATCCACACATAACCTGCCATACAGATATTTATAGCAACGTTACTCCTAATAGCCAAAGTTTGGAAGCCATCAAGATGTCCTTTGTAGGTGAATGCATAAATAAACTGTGGTACCTCTAGACAATGAAATATTATTTGGTACTAAAAGTAAATGAACTATCAAGTCATAAGAAAACATGGAGGAAATTTAAATGCATGTTTTTAGGTGAAGGAATGCAACCTAAAAAAAAAAAAAACACCTATTGTACAATTCCAACTGTTTGACTTTCTGGAAAAGGCAAACTATGAAGACAAGAAAAGATTAGTGGTTGCCAGGGATTAGTGGGATACTACATGATACTATGAAGGTAGATTCCTGTCGCTAAGACAAGAAAAGATTAGTGGTTGCCAGGGATTAGTGGGATACTATATGATACTATGAAGGTAGATTCCTGTCGCTATACCTTTGTTAAAACTCATAGAACACACAACACAGAGAATGAATCCCATTGTGATTTGTGTACTTTTAGTAATGATGTGTCAGTGTAGTTCATCAGTTGGTACAAAGGTTACTCTCTGGTGGGAGGCTGATAATTAAAAAAGCTATGCATGTGTGGGAGCAAGGGGCATATGGGATATACCTGTACTTTGCTCTCAATTTTTCTTTAAGCCTAAAACTTCTCTAAAACATACAGTATATTTTAAAATAATTATTCATACATTAAAAAATAAACCCACTTTGGGAGGCTGAGGTGGACAGATCATGAGGTCAGGAGTTCAAGACCAGCCTGACCAACATAGTGAAACTCCGTCTCTACTAAAAATACAAACATTAGCTGCGCGTGGTGGCTCATGCCTGTAATCCCTAACTACTCAGGAGGCTGAGGCAGGAGACTTGCTTGAACCCGGAAGACGGAGGTTGCAGTGAGCCGAGATTGTGCCACTGTACTCCAGCCTGGGTGACAGAACGAGACTCCATCTCAAAAAGTAAAAATAAATAAATAAACCTAGTAAGTGCCAACATAAATAACATCGTTTATGAGAAATAGCTATATTTCCCCCACCCTCCAAAAAATGAATAATGTGAAAAAAGGATCCAAAATATCCACAGTGATATTTTCCCATTTGAAACTTGGGATAGTGATAAACCTATATTTAATGTCCTTTCACCTGCCCTATTCTATCATTCTTTTAATCCTTCATTTCTTTTAGGCATGCTCATCTGAGACTCCAGATAAAAATGCTCAGAGAATAGATTTTTCATCCTCTGAGCAGGGGGCTAAGAAAAGGTGCCAGAAAGAAATAGTAGCAATATGCATCTGTCAGCTATTCAGGAAGGCCTATAAAGGGGACATCAGCTAGTAGTGCATAGGTGGCCTTTTATTTTACTGCTCTTCCATGCTGAGTTTATATACAGTTATCATGGATGACCCACAACCCTAGATCTGAAGTCAATATATTTCAAATATAACTCAACTGGAAGCATGTTGTGATAGAATACTATATAGTTTTTCAGATGAAGAGCGTGAAAAGTAAATACTGATGTTGCAAGTGTTGGCTGTTATATTATGAGGTTAATGGGACAGTGTATTTGGCATTAGGTCTTATGAAATATGAGTTTACAACACCATTGGTCTTCCCCTAGATTTGCAACTTACCCCAAGGACTTTGGGTTCCCCCTTCAAGAACTTCTCTTGCAATCCTTTCCACAGAGGTGAATGTGCGACAGCCATGTTTCCCAGCTGGGGCACACCAGGGCCAGCCCCTGGCATGGACTGTTCCATTCCTTGCATGGTTGTCATGGCAGCAGAAAAGGTGCTACAATAAGAAATGTAATTTAGTATGATGTCCTGGAAATGACAAAGGAGGACATGACACTTTGGAGCAGGGTCCTCCCTAAGGACAAAATCTGGTCTACATTCCCTTCCCATATCATAATAGCTGTTAGAGCCAGGGAAGTGGAATAGGCAACACATTAAGGGTGGGGCAGGGGGAGAAACTAAATGTCATATGATATCAAGATGCTAGAAAGTCCCGCAGAGAGGGACATGTTGACAGAAGCTAGGTAAACCTGTTGGACCTCTAAAATTAGAGAAATTTATTTAAGTTCCATTCCAAGTCTGCTTAGATTTTATTTCTATCCCTCTTACTGCCTAATCCCTTGATTATAGCCACTTCCCCACGAAGGATTACTTTTTTTTTGAGATGAAGTATCACTCTATTGCCAGGCTGGAATGCAGTGGCACGATCTCGTCACACTTCAACCTTTGCCTCCTGTGTTCAAATGATTCTCCTGCCTCAGCTTCCTGAGTAGCTGTTACTACAGGTGCACGCCACCATGCACAACTAATTTTTGTATTTTTAGTAGAGACAGGGTTTCCCCATGTTGGCCAGGATGGTCTCGATCTCCTGCCCTCGTGATCCGCCCACCTTGGCCTCCGAAAGTGCTGGGATTTACAAGCGTAAGCCACCATGCCCGGCCAAAGGATTACTTTTATAATAGTAATAAACCACACAAACTCATCTGCCTTCCAATTTATTGTATAGTATTGTATAGTTCCTCCTTTTCTAATCAGAGCACAGTTAAATTCACAGGGCTGAAAAATCTTCCCATGTTCATCCTTGCTGAGTGTGACTTACGTAATCTTGTATTTTGTCCCAGAAACTCTGAAATTTGGTAATGAAACTAATGGCTCTGAGTCATATTCTTGGCACCACAAATCTAAATCTCTTGTCCTATTACATTGCTTTAAATCCTAACTTGCTGGTACATAGCAAGGACCCATCAAATCATTTTTTGAGAATCTAAGCACAAACATATTACTCTTATACTTCTTTCTGTCCTCAATGTAATAACTCCAACCAAGTCATGTCGAGATAGGCTAAAACCACATAGAAATTTTTATCTATGTATTTGAATTCATATTCAGGTGTTTCATGATCCACTTCCATAAATTTTTAGGGAAATGCAGCTTGCTAATATCCTTCAAGTAATAGTTAATTTTGATATCATTTATGCTTCATTGAACCCCTATAAAAGTCTCAAGTTTGGAGATGTGTGCCCTTTTATTGGTAACATAAATGAAAAAAAAATTGTACTCCAAATTTACTATGTTGAGAAAAAAATTAAGATTTCTCTGAAAAAATTATCATCTTGTATTTATTTTTAATGCATCAAAGGAAATAAATTATTAGCTATCTAACAATAAAACTGATTAAAGTCAGAAGAAGGAGGGTGAATTTCAGAGAAAGATAGAGGAGAAAAGTTAAAATGAAAAGATTAATCATTTAGAACATGAATTTAACTTTAGTAACGTATATACTTAAAATTATGAAAAATAGTAAAATTAAAAGTACAAAATTACAAATTATAAGTATTTCTTTTAAAAAAGAAAGACAAATATAATAAATAAGGAATATATAATGTAAATATGACTGAAGTAGTTAAGATAAGGAATTAAATATAAGAATGTAACCGGCCAGGCGCGGTGGCTCAAGCCTGTAATCCCAGCACTTTGGGAGGCCGAGACGGGCGGATCACGAGGTCAGGAGATCGAGACCATCCTGGCTAACTCGGTGAAACCCCGTCTCTACTAAAAATACAAAAAAAAAAAAACTAGCCGGGCGAGGTGGTGGGCGCCTGTAGTCCCAGCTGCTCTGGGGGCTGAGGCAGGAGAATGGCGTGAACCCGGGAGGCGGAGCTTGCAGTGAGCTGAGATCTGGCCACTGCACTCCAGCCTGGGCGACAGAGCAAGACTCCGTCTCAAAAAAAAAAGAATGTAACCAAAAAGTCAGTGTTCTTATTCTGATCACTTTTAGAAAAGTTCCGAAAACAATTTGGACAAACAGAATTAGAACTCCATTTTTTATATGAAAGTGTGAAACAACTAACATTTCTATAAATCAGGTGAAATGAGTGTTAAAAACAAAGATTACATGAGGATACATTTGGAGAGAATTGTAGCGAGAGTATGAAAGAAACAGGACACCATGGCCACAGATTTCAGAGTATACTTATCAAAGATGAGAGGCCCCCCCGAGGTGTACAGCATAAATTATTGTTTACAATCCTGGGAATTAAATACATCAGTTGATAACTGTCACTTCTCTGGAAAAGTAGAGTTCTGAGAATCATCAAAGTCAGTAGTAAAGGAGAAATCCCACCAAAAAGCCACATATTTAGAAAGCAATCAGTCTCTGAATAAGTCCTACATTGGAGTCCATAAAGAAGGAAGTAGATATCCTTGTTACAAGCCTCCAAGAAGTCCCACAGATTAGGAGCACCTGTTTATATATCACATATAGAATATGTAAAGAGTACAGATAACTTATTTAAATGAAAATTAAATCACAAAAATGAAGTCAAAGATAAAGCACATAGAGTGACAGGACATATTTGGAACATAATCTCAAATAAATTTCAAATATAAAATAGTGTTGACAGAAAACAATTGGTCAATGTGTTAAATAACAAGGAATTAGCTGAAAATAGAATTAGTCAACTGGAAGAAAAATTTGAAGAAATCACCAAGAATTCTGTAGAGAAACAAGAAAATGGTCATAATAGAAGAGAGGTTAAAAGATTAGAAGAGCAGAATTAAAAGGTCTAGAATATGTCTGATTAGAATTCTGAAGAATGTCACCAAGAAGGCCAACTAGAAGTTCCTAACCCTCATCATCATCAATACACACACACACTCCCCAAAACAATGAATGAACAACTGCATTCCAACCAAAATAATTAAAGAAGAGCACTTGAAAACACCAAAGGAGTAGCAGAAATCTTGTAGATCATAGAAACCCAGGATGGCTGCATGAAGAAGGAGAAAAAACACCTTTCTTCCACCACCTTTCCCCCAGTTAGGACCAGCTCTGAGTCAGGAGGGCCTTCTTCCTGCAGGGAAAAGGTAAGTGAGAAGACCTCAGCAGCTCCCATCAACACCATGGACACCTGTAATCTTACTACTGAAGAAACTTAGAGTCTTCACAGGCTCTGAGTTCAGCTGATGGAGCTACCTGAAGTCCACATGTCTGTCCTATTCCAGAGGTGGCCTCCATGGCCTGAACTGCTACTGTACTGCCCCTTCTTGGAAGTGAATCACTGCTAGAGTGCATTCTGCTTCAGGAATGAGTAGCCATTTGCACCCCTCCATCTCTGAGGCTTAACCACCACTATACCACACACACCTGGTAGCCATACCTAAGCCAAACTGCTGCTGTCCACTCTCTACCTGCCGAGGCCAGGCTGCCATGGAACTGCTCCATGCCCCCATCTTAGTCGCTGGTGCATTCTGCCCCTCCAAACTGAAGCTGAAACTGTGTCCCACTCTCTGAGGACACATAGCTTTGATTGAGCTGTGTCACCCAACCATCCAGGCAAAATAACTGCAGTGCCCCACCTCCCTGGAACTGACTAATTTCCTGGAGTCCAAGCTTCTGAGAAACCCTGGCTCTCCAGGGGGTCATTTCTGTACTGCTTCAAAAAACCCAATGACGAAGCCACAGACAGGCCTAGTCATTCCTGAGGCCTTGCTGCTACTACATCCAGCCTTACACAGTCTGGGATATTGCCATGCCTTAACATCTCAGGGTCTAGAGTTACCACTATGTGGCACTCCGTCCCCCAGGGTTGGAGTTGCTGCAGTGCCCTATTGGCTCTGGAACCAAAATTTCGACTGTAACCTGCTCCCCAGAGCTCAAGCCTCCAGAGCACCCCTCTTGCCCTGGAGCCATGCTGGTGTTGTACACTGACCCCAGAATCAGTAACTGTTCCATCCCTGCCCCATGGGCTTGAGTTGCTGAGGTATGCCTCAGAGTCACAGCCTCATCTTTGTGGGTAATCTGCATCCACCCATGCCTCGGTGAGTGAACCTCTGCCACAGTAGTTTTGCAAGACCCTGAGCCTAGGACCCCAGCTCCACAGCCACTATTATAGTGCAAAAAGTACAAGCTGTCTACCTCGATGGCAACCATGTGGTGTTAACTATGTGGTGTTACAGGCTCACAGACTGCAAGGGCTGTAGGGGCATGGCTTTCTCCACCTAGGATCAAAAGGATGTCACAAACAGCTATGGGAGTGGAGTCACTTCAAAGAGCCTCCATCAGGGCAGTGCTGAGTGGAAATATGGGGTCAGAGCCAACACAGAGTCACAGTTAGGAATATGCCTGGTGGAGCCATGGGAGTGAGGCTACCTTTGAGATCTCAGAACTATAGGACCACTAGCATGCAACTCCAGCCTAACGGAGCTGAAGCATGGACTGAGCCCAGCAAAGATATGCAAGCAGGGCTGTCTGAGGGCCCCAGTCAGCATTCCCAGGATTCAGGACATGGAGTCAAAGGAAATTATTCTCCAGATTTAAAGCTTAATGCTGTTTTCTCTGTTGGATTTTGGACTCAGTTGAAACCAGTTATGCCTTTTTCTTGCCTAGTTCTTTCTTTTGAACTGAGAGAGTCTATTCTGTACCTGTCCCACCATTATATTTTGAAGACAAATCACTTGTTTTGATTTCACAGGCTGACAGCTGGAAACATTTGCCTCCCGATAAATTATACCTTGAGTCTCATCCATATCTGCTTCTGATGTGACTCTGGACTTAGGACTTTAGAGTCGATATTGGAATGGGTAAAAACTTTGAGCCTATTGAGACAGAATTATTGCATCCTGTATGTGAGAAGAACATGAGTTTTGGAGGGCTGTGGATGAAATGCTATGGTTTCAATGTCCCCTCTAAAACTCATGTGACAACTTAACTGCCATTGTAATAGTATTAAGAGGTGGAACCTTCCAGAGGTAATTCAAGAGGTAATTACATCAGGACACCCCTACCTGCATGAATGGATGAATGTTATTATCATTGGAGAGGGTTAGTTATCACAGGAGTGGACTCCGGATAAAAGAATAAATTTGGCCCCATCTTTCTCTCTGCTTTGTACGCTCACTTCCACCTTCCTTCATGGGATTACCCTCACCAGAGGTTTGCACCATGCATGCCCTTAGACTTCCCAGCCTCTAGAGCTATAAGTGAAATACAATTTTATAGTAAATTACCCAGTCTTCAATGGTCTTTTACAGCAGTAGAAAACAAACATACCAAAAATTTAGTTTCGTGAGAGGACAGTACAAGTCTAGAGTTCTTGTTTCAATAAACATTATTACTGTCACCATAAAATAGTCAATTTATATAACTATGAGATGTTTCATGTTAGCCTAATGATGACTACAAGGCAAAGAACTACAGCAGATACACAAACGTTAAAGAACTCAAAACTTAGCACTTCATAAAATTACCAAATCATAAAGGTAGACAAGATAGCAAGAAAGAAACAAAGGTCTACAAAAACAACCTCCCCCAAATAATAAAATGGCACGAGGAAATCCTTATCTATTAATGCTAACCTTAAACACAAATGAATTAAATTCTTTGAACAAAAGGCATTGAGTGGCTGGAAAATTTTTAAAAAACATCTAACTAGATGCTGTAAGAGACTCACTTTAGCCTTAAGAAGAAACATAGGCTGAAAGTTAAGGGATGGACTATTCCATGCAAATAGTAGCCTAAAGAGAATAATTATCCATACTTAGGTCACATAAAATAAACTTCAAGTCAAAAACTGTCAAAAGAGGCAAAGAAGGTCATCATTTCATGATTGACTGAGCACAGAGGGTGGGTAATAGAAATCATTAATAACAAACTACCAGACTTTTTTGAGACAGGGTCTCACTCTGTTGCCCAGGCTGGAGTACACTGGCACTATCACGGCTCACTGAAGCCTCGAATTCAGCCACCCGAGTAGCTGGGATTACAGGCATGTGTCACCACACCCAGCTAATTTTTGTATTTTTTGTAGAAATGGGGTTTCTCCATGTTACCCAGGCTGGTCTCAAACTCCAGGGCTCAAGTGATCTTCCTGTCTCAGCCTCCTATAGTGCTTGGATTACAGGAGTGAGCCACCATGCCCAAACTTAAACTTCCAGATTTTTAACACAGAAAATGTATTGCTGAGCCTTCCACCAAGAAAGGACACTTGCAGTCCCATAGCCCTCTTAGGGTTCCTGTTACATTTAGTTCTTGCCACTCTTGATTAGGGGCTGCTTGTAGGGTTCTGAAATAATTTCCACATACTTTTCCTGTGCCACCTTACTTTTTTGAAAGAGAAATTTTAAGGAAGGCTGAGTATCTTCTATTTAGGTCTTCTAACATTTGAAATAAATATTACCTCTTCTCCCTTCTGGGACAGTTGGTAAATTGTCAATTTGTGGGATTTAATAGAATGACTTTAAATTAAGCCCAGAGGGGGACAATTCTCCAATGTTTAACAAAATTTGAGAGTACAAATTAGATTTAAGACCAAAAATAAGGCCTGCTATTTTTTTACCCCTTTGCTCCATATCTAAATTTTGTGTTCTGCTCAGAGGATGTTAAAGTGTGCATATAGGTCTGAATGTATCTACTCTATAGCATGTAAATGTAACCCACCTCATAAACTCCATTATCATTCGAACAGAGACTGCAAGCGGAAGAGGAGAGCCTCTTGGTCCACCTCTGCATAGTCTTGTATCTAATTTGTTCCATGAGAGCAAAAAAGGACAATCCTGACTCTTCTGACCAATCTTTGAGACAAACTGCAAAAGAGAGGAAGTGTCAACATCTGACAATATAGTACCATGAATAACATGCTCTCTCCAATTATATAGACCCCTCTTATCTGCTTTTCCACTTGCCCCAAGACAGGAGCAGGTTGGAGCAGAGTCATGACAGGAATAAAGTCCCTGTCTAGCATGCCTTTGAGTGGCAGGAAGTGTTAAAGGAAGTTTATGTTTTATACTTCAAGCCAGAAATGAGTAAGTGATAGTAGGAATATCAATAATAACAGTTAATATGTACTTAGCATTTATTAAGTGACATGCACTGGTTTAAATGTTTTGTATGTGTTATTTCATCATTAAATTCCCCTGAAGATATACTCTATTATTCACAGGGCAGAATTATAGAAACACAAGATTAAGTAACTTGAGTAAACAGTGGCAGGACCAACATTTAAATCCAGGTGCTGTAATTCCAGAACTCCTTTGCTTAAGGGGATCCACTACGCTAGTCTGGTGAATAGAAAATCTCTTTTGTTTGCACAAAAACTTGTACAATTAATTTTCTTAGCAGCATTATCTATAATAGCTAAAAGGAGGAAAGCACCCAATTTGGAAAAAGTTAGGTACAAGACTATGTAGAGGTGGGCCAAGAGGCCCTCTCCTCTTCCTCTTGCAGTCTCTGCTGCAGTGATAATGGAATTTGGGAGGTGGGTTACATTTATATGCTGTGGAGTAGGTATATTCAGACCTATATATACACTTAAGCACTCCCTGCACAGAACATAAAATTTAGATTTGGAGCATATGGCCAAAATAAAATAGGTCTTATTTTTGGTCTTACATTTATTCCACATCCTTAGATTTTGTTATACTTAGGGGAATTGTCATTCTCTGGGCTTAATTTAAAGTCATTCTAATAAAAACCAGAAACTGACAATTTACCTACTTGTTCCAGAAGGGAGAAGAGGTAACTTTTATTTCAAACCTTAGAAGTCCTAAATAGAAGACATCCAGCCTTCCTCAAAATTTCTCTTTCAAAAAAGTAATGTGGTGCAAGGAACAGTATGTGGAGATTATTTCAGAGCCCTGCAAGTAGTCCCTAATCAAGAGTGGCAAGAGCTAAAGGGAACAGGAACCCTAATGCTATGGGAGTGCAAGTGTCCTTTCTTGGTGGAAGGCCCAGCAATTAACTACACTATCCGTGTTGAAAATCTGGAAGTTTAAAGTTGGGCATTGTGACTCACTGCTGTAATCCCAGCACTATGGGAGGCCAAGGTGGGAGGATTGTTGGAGTCCAGGAGTTCGAGATCAGACTGGGGAACGTGGTGAAACCCCATCTCTACACAAAACACAAAAATTAGCTGGGTGTGGTGGTGGGCGCCTGTAATCCCAGCTACTCAGGAGGCTGAGGTCGAGGCTGGAGTAAGCCACAATGGCGCCAGTGTACTCCAGCCTGGGCAACACAGTGAGACCCTGTCTCAAAAATATCTGGTAGTTTGTCATTAGTTCCTTCTGTTGCCTACCCTCTATGTTCAATCAATCTCATTTTAATCCTACACAACCATTTTTCAACTCTGTGTATTTCTCTCATCTTCTCAAGGCAAGCCATTATCCTATTTTCATCAGAAGTATTCGTTATAGCCTCTGAATGTTCCTGTGTCCATTTGTGGCTTTGGATATTCAATCCACCCGTGATGTTGTAGCCAGAATGATCAAATATAAAATGAATTGAGTCACCCTCCCCTTTAAGAGCCTTCTTTTACATTTCACCACCCTTAGCATAGAGTTAAAATTTTTAGTGTTGATAACAAAACCTCT
The DNA here is from genome assembly GCF_002776525.5 of Piliocolobus tephrosceles. Taxonomy (NCBI): domain Eukaryota; kingdom Metazoa; phylum Chordata; class Mammalia; order Primates; family Cercopithecidae; genus Piliocolobus; species Piliocolobus tephrosceles. Next base: position 13,369,923 of record NC_045446.1, read on the forward strand.
GCTACTTCAGCACAAATCTATTGTTGTAGTCTTACCTCAAATCTCTCTCCTTTTAATTTTTAAAGCCCCAAGTATATTTGACTTATTTAAGTTGTTCCAAAGAAGTGATTTCATTCTTATATTGAGACGTTTGCATATATTGAACCCATTTGCAGGAACGTTCCACCCCTCCTGTGACCACCTTGTAAGAACAAAAACAAACCCACCACATCATCTAATCTTCTCACACACGAACAGCATTGTATAGTCTCTATCTTCTCTCAGACTCTATTCCCCCCCACTTCCCCACCGTTGCCCACACGTGGATTACTCAACCTATGATGGTAACTAAGGGTTTAAGATCTGTGTTATGTTCCTTCTATATTGGAAAAGTCAAAGTTAAGTGACTAAAGATGATTCTTCTTAGTCCATCTAAATGTGTACTTTATTCTTCTTTAATGTAAAAGAACCTCTGCCTCAATCTCTCAGGCACACACACCTTCAGACTGAGAATTTAGGACATGTTGGGTCTGTCTTATCAAACACACTGGTGGTTCTCTGTGTTTAGTGTCTCTCTGTCAAGACTGTAAGCTTCCTCGAGGGCAGAGCCATTATATCAAAGCAAAGCTTGTAACTGACTCTTATGCTTTCCCATAATTCTTTGGTAACATAGGTCAGGTTCTGGTCCTTCAAGGCTGGTGCTTTGTCATTCTAAGAAACTCTGGCCATAAATTCATATAACTGCCTCCTCTTTTTCCACCACAGAAATCCTTGTGTTAATTATCTACAGCCCATAAAGTCCCCAAGGACAAAAACATTTGTTTACCATCCAGGGCTTAACTTCTCTCTATTCAATTTTTTTAAAACTGCTGAGAATATTGGATACATATGAGGGACATTTCTTCCGGGTTGGAGAAGAATTGAAACCTTGGTTTTGTCCCATCACCTATATGCATCAGGCTCTTGACAACTACAATGTCTTCCCCGCTCCCCGGATAAAGAGGTGAGGGAGGCCAGGCGTAGTGGCTCACGCCTGTAATCCCAGCACTTTGGGAGGCCGAGGCAGGCAGATCACAAGGTCAGGAGATGGAGACCATCCTGGCTAACTCAGTGAAACCCTGTGTCTACTAAAAATACAAAAAATTAGCCAGGCGCGGTGGCAGGCACCTGTAGTCCCAGCTACTTGGGAGGCTGAGGCAGGAGAATGGCGTGAACCCAGGAGGCAGAGCTTGCAGTGAGCCGAGATGCCCCACTGCACTCCAGCCTGGGCGACAGAGCGAGACTCCGTCTCAACAACAACAACAACAACAACAACAACAACAACAAAAAGAGGTGAGGGAACCTAGACCACCCTTCCCTTTTTGATTGGCCCCAGTCTCTTTGTGGATCAGCAGCACCACCAGTCTCTTGTTTCCTCATTTTTATGTCACCATCCCCTTCATGGGTCACAATCACAATCACAAGGAGGAGCATGAGGAGAGTGGTACACTCCCCTTTTTCTTGGCAAAATTATCAAATAGACTAGAAACCCAAAATGAGGCCTGAATCTGGATAGTTTTTAGGAGGATGATGGGGATGCAGAAATTGTGGCACGGGAAGCGAAAAGGCCTGGACTAGGAACCAAGAATTCTTTTTTGTTTGTTTGTTTGTTTGCTCCCAGCCCTTTTATTAACTTGTGTGATTCTGGGTACATTATTTCCCTTTTCTGGGTTTCATTTACTTCATCTGGGGAAAGATTACAATGGCCACGACTACTTACAAGCTTCTTTCTTATCCTAAGAATGCTAAAAGTCTACAAGGCATTTTTCATTAGTAGATTTTATCATGAGCAGCCTCAGTTTATTGCCTGGGTGCCCCATGAAGAGTGCCAAAGACCAGTGGAGAACTAGGTCAGGTTACAGCCCATCTAAATGTACAAGGCTGGGGACCCTGCCTGTGCCCTATTCCATGTACACCAAATTCTGCATGCAATACATCTGTTCTTAAATCCTGAATTATAAAAATAACCAGTCAGACACAGAGAATAAAGACCATGGAGGAAGGACATTAACAATAGATGAGGTAACTAGTCAAAAGTTTAAAATATTGCTTTCAGTGTTTTGGTATCCTGAGGACTTAGGGGACAAAAGTAACTAAACAACCTTATGCAGCCTCCAATGTCAGCCTTGAGGAGGCTTTTCTAACTCCCATCAACTGTAGCAAAGACTGTTCTCATCCAACCACAACCCTCACCAAATGCACATTTAAAGGTGCACTCAACCCACCCCAACCCTGACTACCAGCTTGTGTCATGGGAAGTGGCCTCATTTTTTTTCTCATTCCACTCCCAGAAATCCTAAACCCAGGAAGTGAACCAAACCATCAGCCCGAAAGCCTAGGAAGGCAAGTCCCTGGACCTACCTTTTTTCAGGCCTGCAATGTCTGCTGTAGGTCTGATGCGTGCAGGGCTCAGGGCAAGTTCCTCGAAGTTCTTTGGTCCAGACCCAGTCAGCTTCCACCACTCCACACCTCACTCAGTTTAAATCTGCATTCCTCTTCTAGCAGATGTTTGGAACCTTAAAGGCTGTGCTGAGAATTTCTGAGACACACAACTAGTTCCTCTTTTATATCGGAAGCATTAACTGATTTTGTGTTCCCAATATGGGTACGGATGCCTATTTTGAATTTTGCTGAAAAAGCGGTGGCTGCCTGATACAGTCTTTCCTATGAAAATACTACTACTAATTACTGTGGGTATCAGTGGTAGAGGATTTACTGTATGCAAGACCCTCTTCAAAGGTCATTATATACACAAGCTAAGTAAATGGTATTTTGTAAATACCCCCTTTCACAGTGTCACACATTTCCAGAGTGCTCTATTACTATTTTATTAGGTTGGTGCAAAAGTAATTGTGGTTTTTGCCATTATTTTATGGCCAAAATCACAATTACTTTTGCACCAACCTTAACATATACAACTTAAATGTTTTATTTACATGAATTTCCACCTTTAGAGATTCATCATGAGTGGCCATAAAATGGCAACAAGTTGGTTGTATGGCAATAAAACAACACCTTTCTAAGTGAAGGAAGCAGCTGGTATCATAGAACCAGCTGCCCTTTGACTAAGATAAAACTAATGACAATCATTTCTTGCATGACCTTGTTAATCTCCTGAACCTACGATTCATTTATAAAATAAAATAATATTTACTTTACATGGAGGAGGAAAGCAAAGTGGCGTGCAGTTTTCATTCATTCAGCATTTTCTTTAGAAAAACTATTATAGGGAGGCCGAGACAGGCGGATCACGAGGTCAGGAGATCGAGACCATCCTGGCTAACACGGTGAAACCCCGTCTCTACTAAAAATACAAAAAACTAGCCGGGCGAGGTGGCGGGTGCCTATAGTCCCAGCTACTCGGGAGGCTGAGGCAGGAGAATGGCATAAACCCGGGAGGCAGAGCTTGCAGTGAGCTGAGAGCCGGCCACTGCACCCCAGCCTGGGTGACAGAGCAGGACTCCATTTCAAAAAAAAAAAAAAAAAGAAAAGAAAAAGAAAAACTATTATAAGCCAAGCAGTGTGTCATGTGCTTCTGATAAAATGGTAAAAAATAATTTTCACTCAAAGAGTTTGTAGACTACTTGGAAAAACAGACCAGTAAATAAATCACTACAATCCATTACAATCACTTATCTGCAAGGTAAAGTGACAACACAGATGAGCAAATAAATCATTACAAGCCATTATGATCAGTGATCTGCAAGGTAAAGCTGGGTATCCTAAGAGAGCTCATAGAAGGATCAGTGAACCCAACATTGGGTAGGCAGAGGAGACTTCCTAGATAAGGGAACATCTAATTGGAGACAAGATGAATGAGCTTTTGCACAAATGGAAGGAGAATGAAGGAAGGTAACATTATTATTTCCATTTTTCAGAAGAAACTGAAACTCACAGATACTCCTATAGCTGGTATAGATGAGATCGAAATCCAGTTTTGCCTAATTCCAAAAACTATGTGGTCTACAATCTGAAATTATAATTCTCAAAATTAAAATAGATTATATTTCAGAAATATTGTCCTGGTTTCAAACAACAGGGATAAATAATAATAAAATTAGAGAGTTAGGCTTAAGGTAGAGGTAGTTCTCTAGGGAAGGGATGATGGTTACCTGAACTACCTGTGATGCTAGTGAAGTTGGACAGAATGAATGGATTTGAAAGCTGTTTAGGAACGAGAAATGATAGTACTTGTTGGTATAATGAATATGTAAATCAGGAGAAAAACAAAAGGATGATACTCAGATTCTGGGTTAGGAAACTGAATGAGAGATAGAGCCATTCAGTAAGGCAGTAGACATGAACCAGGACAGAACTGCAGGAACAAAGAGTAAAATTTTGAACGTATTTAATCAGAGTTGTGTAGGCACCTTCAAAGTTGACAAGAATTGGATAACTGGCAGGAGCTAGGGAATGAGACCATGGCTGTAGAGGTAAACCCAACCACTTTTCATCCAGAGGGATGAGGTCACCCAGGCTTGTGGGTGGAGGCAGAGAATGTCAAACCCTGTTTCTAGAGGATAGAAACAGTATATCAGAAATAAGAGTTCCCAGAGGATTATGAAAAAGAGGGTAAGGAAGACAGCAGGCAAGCTCAGAAAGTGTGGCATTGCAGAAGACAAGGGTACAGAGTTTCACGACTTCCTAAGAGGTTGAAATTCTAGACTAAGGACAGGCATCAATCTCTCTTCCCACTCCATATGATGTGAAATGAGACATTATCAGGTTATTATTAGTAGATAACGATTTCAAGAGAACAGTAACATGAAATTCGACAGAGAAATATATATATATATATATTTATAATAAAATCACCCTACCTCAAAGTAAGCATTGAACAAAACTAACTACTATGCAAATAAGAGCAAATCAGAAAGAGCTCAAGTTCAGTGTCAAAACTATAAGCAGCAGGGGAGGAGGTTGGAGCCCTGAGCAGTTGTTAAGGTAGTTGCTTTTTTAAATTATGATGGAAAACTGGGCCAGTTGATCCTCTTTCCCTCACACAGGCATCACATAACAAGGTGTTTATTCCAAAAACAAAATATGAGAACTGTTTTATGAGCAAAATTATGGTTCTGCTCTAGATAAGTATACAGAATGTGAGTGCCAGCTCTGAGTAAAAAACAGGAAAGATGGCTAACAGGGTAAAACCCCACCTCTACTAAAAATACAAAAAAATTAGCTGGGTGTGGTGGCGGGCACCTGTACTCCCAGCTACTCGGGAGGCTGAGGCAGGAGAATGGCGTGAACCCAGGAGGTAGAGCTTTCAGTGAGCCGAGATCGCGCCACTGCACTCCAGCCTGGGCAACAGAGCGAGACTCTGTGTCAAAAACAACAACAACAACAACAAAAACAAAAACAAACAAAGAAAAACCAGGAAAGAGACAAGAATCACATCTAACTTTCAATTAACAGGGTATAAAGAAAAAGAAAAAAGCAGAGAAGATTATAGAATTGATCATTAAATGAAAGTCTTGAGTTCACGCTATAGAGCTGGGATTCTGATGATGAAGACACAGAGGTCACCTTAGTCTAGAGAAGCCGGGGGCTTTCTCCCATATAGATCGTAGTCAATCTGTATTTATAACCTGGCTTCATCCCCACTCCTGTCTCACAGTCACCAGATGTAGGCTACGGTACGCAGGATCTACACTGCCTGACATGAGAAGAGAAATTACTAAATGAAAGTGTAAATGGACACTGAATATTTAAGGAAACCAATATTGTAAAATAGAGAAACTACATACAATAAACAAATCAACAAACAAAAAAATGTTTTCTATTTTTTGGTCAATGGTTCTACATACCTTTATCTCCCCTATATTGCATTATTTCTCCCTCCAATTTGTTTAATAATTATAAAGTCTTTTACTATATGTTTTCTTTTAATCTTAAAATTAAAGCATGTGCTTTTGATTTATTAAATTTAAACAAGAATTAGAACTTTCATTTCCTCCAGGAAAGCCAATAGTGTAATGGTAGATTTAATCCTAACTATGTGAATAAATATATTGTATGTAATAAAGGGTAAATATTTCAGACAAAATCTTAAAAACTCAAAAGTGAAATACTATTTAAAAGTGGTATATTTTAATGCATACAAAAAGTGTAAAATAAAAGGATGAGAAACAATATATCAAGCAAACCCTAAACCAAAAAACGTATCAAATCTGACCTTAGAGCAAAAAATGTTAGTGATGAACAAAAGGATTCTTTCTTACTTATAAAAAATAGTTCAATTTTCAGGAAGATATAATCATTTTAAGTGTGTATATATCTAATATCAGACCTCCTAAACATATAAAGCAAAAATTCACATCCCACAGAGGATTAGATGGTATTTTTAATACATATATTTAAGAAAGGACATATATTCGGAATATCTAAAGAACCCTTGTATGCATTAAGTAAAAGAGACAGCTCCACAGAAAATTGTTCAAGAGACTTGTCCAAACACTTCACAAAAGAGAATATCCAAATACCCAAAAGATATGTAAAAACATCTTTTGTTTAACCTTAATAGTAATCAAGAAAATGAAAATTAAAACCACAATTAGATACCACACTACATCTACCAGAATCAGAAAATGCTCTTTAATAAAAGCATCACAAATTCTGGACTCACTTCTCTGAGTTTACTTATTGTTTCATCTTTCTTTCCAACTTTTATTTTCAGTTCAGCAAGTACATGTGCATGTTTGTTATATGAGTAAATTGCATGTCCTGAAGGTTTGATGGACACATTTTTTATCACCCAGGTAATAAGCATAATATACAATAGGTAGTATTTTATCCTCACACTTTTTGCACCCTTCACCCTCAAGTAGGCCCCAGTGTCTATCGCTTTTTCCTTTGTGTCCATGTGTAACCACTGTATAGCTCCCACTTATAAGTGAGAACAAGTGGTATATTATTTTCCGTTTCTGTGTTAGTTCACTTAGGATAATGGCTTCCAGCTTCATCCATGTTGCTGCAAAGGATATGATCTCATTCTTTTTTATGGTTATGTGGCATTTCATGATGTATATGTACCACATTTTCTTTATCCAGCCCACTGTTGATGGGCATTTAGGTTGATTCCATGTATTTACTATTGTGAATAGTTCTGCAGTGAGCCTATGCATACACGCATCTCTATGGTAGAACAATTTATATTTTGGAGGGTTTACAGCTAGTAATGGGATTGCTGGGTCTAATGGTATTTCTGTTTTAAGTTTTTTGAAAAATTTTAAACCACTTTTCACCATCTCTGAACTAATTTACATTCCCATCAGCAGTGTATAAGTGGGCCATTTTCTCTGCAAACCTGACCAGTATATTATTTTTTGACCTTTTGGTAAGAGTCACTTTGACTGATGTGAGATGGTATCTCATTGTGGACTTGCATTTCTCTAACAATTGGTGATGTTGAGCATTTGTTCATATGCTTGGTGGCTGCATGTATGTCTTCTTTTGAGCAATTGCAACAAAAACAAAACTTTACAAATAGGACCTCCTTAAACAAAATGGCTGTTTTACAGCAAAAAGAAACCATCAACAGAGTAAACAGACAACCTAGAATGGGAGAAAATATACACAAGCTATTCATCCGACAAAAGTATAATATCCAGAATCTGTGAGAAATTTTAAAAAATTAACAAGAATAAAGTAAACAACTCCATTAAAAATGGGTGTAGGATATGTACTTCTTTTGAATCACCATAGGAAGGTGAATCACCCATGCCTATATAAATCCTCTGGCCTCGCTCTGCTCCTACTCTCCAGTTCCTACCACTGGCCAAGCCCAACCAAATGCCAGAAGTCACCTCTACTATTATCTCCTGTTTTCAAAGTGAGTTATGTTGGTATTTCCCAAAGTGTTTCAGTTGAACCCTAGTTCTCTTAGATGCTTTGAGGAGCAAAAACAGAGTGAGTAGATCTCATGGACCATTAAGTTTAGGAGGCACTAGAAACGTAGCCTTCTGGTAGACCCCCATGCACATTAACATATTAAAAACTCTGAGATGTCCCAACAAAAAATTTATGCTTGAAAGTGAGGAAAAAATAAGGATTGTCTAAGAAATAACAGGGCACAGAAGGCTACCTCAGAGCTTCTTCGATTGATTAAATGATTAAAGGATATAATCCAGCAAAATAAAATAAAGATCTAATAAAAAATTTCAAAGACTTGAAATAGTTTTGAGCAAATAAAGCATTAAGGATTTAAGTCTAAGTGAATAAATAATAATAGTAATTAAGACTCAGAAAATAAGTAATTTGAATGTAAAATATAAAATAACAACTGGACCAAAAAAACTACATGACTCTAGTATGAGAAAGAGGAGGGACAAGTATAGGTATTCTAATATCCCACTTTCAATAGTGTAGGGGTGTTTCTCAAAGAAAAATGCCTGGGTATGTTTACAGAAAAACTTTGCAAATATGCTGGCCAAGCAAAAATCACATATACTTGATATTCCATTCCTTGGCTATCTAGTTCATAAACCTATAACACTCTATATCTTATATCTATCTATCTATCTATCTATCTATCTATCTATCTATCTATCTATCTAT
>NC_045446.1:13378506-13415384 GCF_002776525.5 Piliocolobus tephrosceles
TATCTATCTATCTTCTATCCATCCATCCATCTACCACCTTATCTATCATTTTTAAAGTGTGTGTCTAGTATGTAACTATCTCACATACAAGCAAATATGCATTTGTCTCATGAGTGAAGATTCTAGAATCAGAGCTGGGTTTGAATCCTATCCCTTAAATGACCTGGAGCACCTTTGATCAGTTATGGATTTTTTTTCTGGAGGGGGGATGGAGTCTCACTCTGTCACCAGGCTGGAGTACAGTGGTGCAATCTTGGCTCACTGCAACCTTGGCCTCCCAGGTTCAAACAATTCTCCTGCCTCAGCCTCCCGAGTAGCTAGGACTACAGGCGCCTGCCACCACGCCCAGCTAATTTTTGTATTTTTAGTAGAGACGGGGTTTCACCATGTTGGCCAGGGTAGTCTTGATCTCTTGACTTCGTGATCCGCCTGCCTTGGCTTCCCAAAGTGTTGGGATTACAGGCGTGAGCCACCACTCCCGGCCCCTGAATCTCTTTGAGTTGACCTGGCTACAACATAGCAGCACACATAGGCAGAACTCCGGGGCTGAAAGACCTAACATCTCAACCAGTGTCTACTGCAACGAGGAAGAGTGAATGGTGCCTGAGCCTTTATCCTCCAACATTTTAAATATTTCATTTCACCCCCTTCTTGCTTGCATAGTTTCTGAAAAGAAGCCTAATGTAATACTTATCCTTGTTCCTCTCTAGCTAAGTTTCCTTTTCTCCTTTATTGCTTCTGGCAACATTTTGTCTTTGTCTTTGATTTTCTGCTTTTGAATTTGATATACCCATGTATAGATGTTTTATTATTTACTATGCATGGTATTCTCTGAACCTCCTGGATCTGTGATTTGGCTTGTTACTAATTTTGGAAAAATATCAGTCATTATTTAAACTTCAAATATTTCTTCTTTTCCTTTCTCTCTTGTCTCTTTTTTTGGTATTTCCATTATGTGTAACGTTATGCCTTTTGTAGTTGTCCTGAACTTTGGGGATATTCTGTTCTTTTTTTCCTTTTGCTCTTCAGTTTGGGAAGTTTTTATTGATGTATGTTCAAGCCTACTGACTCTTTCCTCTGACACGCCTAGTATACTGATGAAATTATCAAAGACATTAAAAAAATTTTTATTACTGTATTTTATATTTCTAGCATTACCTTTTCATTCTTTCCTAGAAATTCCTTCTCTCTGCTTATCAAATTCATTTATTCTTGCATGTTGTACACTTTTCCTGTTAGAGTCCTCACAATATTAATCCTCGTTCTTTTAAATTTCTGATCGGATAATTCCAAAACCTCTGCGGCATTTGAGTCTTGTTCTGTTGCTTGTAATTACATTGTAATTTTTTGTTGATAGCTGTAAATAGGCCTTGTATGTAAGGTATTATGTTTATCTCACTAGAAGTTAGGCTGCATTTATTGTTTGCTGTAGCTATTTGTGTCAAAGGCTGAAATTTCCTCTAATGTCCTTGTTTTGGTCTCCCCTATTATTGCTGCATCTTCCTAGACACCACTTCTTAAATAGGGTCTGAGGTTTACAGTTCAACAGTTCATTCGCTGTAATCTCCTGTTACCATACAGGATCCTGATTCAACAGATGGTAGTGTAGAGTGAGGGGAAACATCCTCTAGTATCACAATTAGGTCTCAGCCTTTAGCAACTTGTACTCCTCAGTTATCAACTTCGCAAGTGCTTCCTAGCCCCCACTTGAACTTAGGTCAGGCAGGATACTAGAGAGAGATGTAGCTGAATATCAATTTCCCCACGTGGAAGGATAGAGGAAGGTGGAGTTACATATTGACCTTTTCCAAGACTGGTTAGGTTTTGATATTATCCAAATCAATCAGAATCAATCAGAATCTGAAAAACATAGTTTCCCTTGAGGGAAGACTTTTTTGTTAAAGACAACAGAATGCCCTGGAGTATTTAAAAAATGGTTATATTACCTTCCCTAACCAGAAGCACAAGAAGATTTTTCTCTGTTCTTTACACTAAGTACCTGGTAGGACACTTTGAGGTAAAAGTCACGCAAGTGTTTGACCTCTCCCCAAGACTGGGCCTCATAGAGTTTCAGCTCCCAAGTTAGTCCACATTGAGCATCCAGCAGTTCATCAGTTATAATTGATGTATTCCTATTGTGCTTCCACTCCTGGTAAGCTGGGAAGCTCTGTTTGGGCCTTCCTGTCCAAATTTTAGAGCAAAAATTCAAGTCTACATAATAACCAGCTGAAAACATGATGGCTTCAAGCTTCTGTAGATGGCTAGCCAGTTATCCCATCACCATTTATTAAATAGGGGTCCTTTCCACATTGCTTGTTTTTGCTGACTTTGTCAAGTATCAGATGGTTGTAGGCATGTCACTTTCTTTCTGGACTCTTTATTCTGTTCCATTGGTCAACGTGTCTGTTTTTGTACCATTACCATGCTGTTTTGGTTACAAGTGTAGGTACCAACCTCCTACACTTAGGTCTGTAGTATAGTTTGAAGTCAGGTACCATGATGCCTCCAGCTTTCTTCTTTTTGCTTAGGATTTCCATGGCTATTCAGGCTCTTTTTGGTTCCATATGAATTATAAAGTGGTTTTTTTCTAATTCTGTGAAGAATGTCATTGGTAGTTTGATAGGAATAACATTGAATCTGTAGATTGCTTTTAGCACTATGGCTATTTTATGAATATTGATTCTCCCTATCCATGAGCATGGAATGCTTTTTTATTTGTGTCATCTCTGATTACTTTGAACACTGTTTTCTAATCCTCATTGTAGAGATCTTTCACCTCTCTCATTAACTATATTCCTAAATATTTTCTTCTTCTTCTTTTTTTTTTTTTTTTTTTTTTTTGCCTATTGTGAATGATTTAGCTCTCAGCTTGGACATTGTTGGTATATAGAAATGCTACTGATTTATATACATTAATTTTATATCCTGAAACTTTGCTGAAGTTGTCTGTTAGATGTAAGAGGTTTTGGGCAAAGACTATGGGGTTTTCCAGGTATAGAATCATATCATCTGCAATCAGAGATAGTTTGACTTCTTCTTTTCCTATTTGGATGCATTTTAGTTCTTTCTCTTGCCCAATTGCTTTGTTTAGAACTTCCAGTACTATGAAAAGGAGTGGTGAGAGTGGGCATCCTTGTCTTGTTTCAGTCCACCAGGAGAACTTTCCAGTTTTTGCCCATTCAATATGGTGTTGGCTGTAGGTTTGTCAGAGATGGCTCTTATTATTTTATTATTTTGAGGTATATTCCTTTAATGCCTAGTTTGTTGAGGGTTTTCTAACATGAAGACCTCTAGAATTTCATCAAAAGCCCTCTCTGCATCTATTGAGATGATCACGTTTTTAGTTCTGTTTATGTGGTGAATTACATTTATTGACTCACCTTATGTTAAACCAACCTTGCATCCAAGAAATAAAACCTCCTTGATTATGGTGGATTAGATTTTTGATGTGCTGCTGGATTTGGTTTGCTAGTATTTTTTTTGAGTGTTTTTGAATCTCTGTTCATCAAGGATAGTGGCCTAAAGTTTTCTTTTGTGTGTGTGTGTATGTGTGTCTGCCAGATTTTGGTATCAGAATGATGCTGGCCTCATAGAATGAGTTAGAGAAGATCTTTCCCTCCTGAATTTTTGGAATAGTTTTAGTAGAATGGTGTCAACTCTTCCTTATACATCTGGTAGAATTGGGCTATGAATGCATCTGGTCCTGAGCTTTTTTTTTGGTTGGTAGGCTTTTTGTTGTGATTCAGTTTCAGAACTTGTTATTGGTTTGTTCAGGGTTTCAAAGTGACTGAATGTGGGGAGTAAAAGAAAGAGAGGCATAGGCACTCACCTCCCAGGATTTTAGTGAGTAGCAACGCTGTGTCCTAACAACCCAACCCACCATCCTCTCTCTGGGACTACTGCCGGAGCCTCCTCACTATTCTCCCCACATCTTCCCTTGCCTCCCTTCAGTCTATTCTTACCAAGACAGGTGGCCAGAGTGATCCTGTTAAGATGCATCTTCCCTTTGCTGAAATCCTCTCTCCACCCAGCTTTCACTGACCCACTCTATGGCATTGGAAAATAAATGCTTGGTTCATTTCCATCAGTTTCACTAGAAACAACTAGGTTGGCTCATTCACTTTCAGAGTCACTTCTAGATCCATGAAACCATATGCGTTATCCCAAAATCTCTCATGGACATATTTCCTTAATGTGGGATCTATAAGTCCAACACCATGCGGGAGGCTCTCAGGGTTGGGCTGGTTCACGTTATTTCCTGTATGAGAGGCCAGCGGCTGCTCCACCAAGATGGGAAGAAGCCACGCACAGGTGGTGCCACCTGGCCACTCATCCTGAAGCCTTCCCAACCTCACCTTCGGCAATAAGATCCATGTTTCCAAAAGCAGAGAGGAGGGCATGGTAATTTATAACCCAGATTTTTCAGAATATGAGACCAGGTGAGTTGTGCAGTCTCAGCCTCTCCCTCCAGCTGTATCCACACCCTCCTCCATCCTGCATGTGCTCACATTTTACAGAATCTGGAGAAAGACAGGAGAAGGGAGAGGAGACTAGAGTAAATAACGATTAGATAAAACCTGAAATATGTTTTTAGTTCATCCAGAGTGCAGAGAATGGGGTGGGGGTGGATAAAAAAAGTGGTATAAAGTTAGGATGGTACGAAAAGCACCCTTGGAAATTAAAACACTTTAATATTATCTTGAAAATCAACTTGTGATGTTTTCAATATTCATTCTCAGATATCCTCACTAACACCTTTTGATATAAGTAATAATATCTAAATAATATCTACATTTAGCAGATGAAAAAGCTGAGGGTCAGAGGGATGACTTACTGTATCCACTAGATTCCCAGAGAATATGGGATAGAAGTAGGACCCAACCCAGAGCTAGTACACAAGACCAGAGCTGAGAGTTGGCTTTTCATAAAGTCCTCCCAGAAGACACCAGATTAGGCAGGAATTCAAAGCGCATTTTCTTGTCCACTCTCTCCCTCTTGTGGCTCAATTAAATATGACACATCAACGTCAACATGAAGGGGATAATAGGAAAAACAAAAAATCTGGGTTGTACATTCATTACCTTCATGACTCACGTGAATCACTTTCTTTCCCTGGGCCACAGTCTTCTCGTATTTCAGTGTAGGAAGATTTCCACGTCTCTTCTAACTCTGATGTTCTATTTTTATTAGATGTAAATCAGACCTCTCAGATATAGCCCAGTCTAAGCAAAGCATCTCTATATTGTAAGAACTAAGTGTCTGCGTGCGTGTGTGTGTGTGTGCGTGTTATTTCAGCAACTTCTCAGTGAGAGTCTCAATGACTTTAACATTGCTCTAGTACAAAAAAAGGAAGTGGTATTTGCAGGGCTGAGTTCATTCCGTGTGTCACACACTCACAGGAAGGTAACCCAGGGCGATTCAGGACACTGTCTAACCTCAGGAAACTTGGTCATAGGGCCAGTATGTGGGGCATGCAGGATTACAGCCTAAGTTTCCTGGCTTCAAGAGAAAGCATATTCCTTTCATGCATATCTATAGCAGATTGAATACACTTAGAAATGAAGATGCCAAAGGAAGAAAGAGGGCACAAAAGGAGCTGTGATGGTCTAGTGAAATGTGTCACAGAGAGCGCCTTACCAGTAGAATAGACATATATTAATAAAAACTTATTGAAGATGAATTGTTTTCTTAACCTAGTATTATCAGCCTCACAGTTATTCACAAGTAATTAAGTTCCTGGGAATCACATGAGCATTAGCAATCCCAAGAAACCTTAGTCAGTAAAAAAATAAATCGCTGATCTTGAAGAGATTCAAACAGGAAGGCAAAAGCACCGTCAGCTTTGAACAATTTCTTCATATGTATCTCATAACATCATGTTGTATACCTTAAATATGTACAATAAAATTTATTTTTAAGAATGTAAGTGTTTGACGTCATGATACTGGATCTCTAAATACATAGAATATGTCTCCTAAGAATACTATTATCTTATGTAGCTTTAATATTATTATTACATCCCCAAATTTATTAATATAATGATCTAAAATATAGTTCCTATTAAAATTTCCTCCATTATCCCCAAATTATCTTTACATAAACTTTGGGGATAAAGGAGGGGATTATGTGTTTAGATGTAAATAAACACATAAATTATGGTTCACTCATACATTTGGTTCTCCTGTCCTTTGAGTCTCCCATAATCTACTTTTAGAGAAGCTTCTGACCATTTTTTTGTTTCGTTTCGTATTTGTTTTAGCTTTTTATGACATTTTTTTTTGAGACAGAGTTTTGCTCTTGTTGCCCAGGCTAGAGTGCAGAGGTGCGATCTCAGCTCACTGAAACCTCTGCCTCCCGAGCTCATGCATTTCTCCTGCCTCAGCCTCCCAAGTAGCTGGGATTACAGGTGCCTGCCACCACGCCTGGATAATTTGTCCTATTTTTAGTAGAGATAGGGTTTCACCATGCTGGCCAGGCTGGTCTTGAACTCCTGACAGGTGATCCATGCGCCTCGGCCTGCCAAATATCTGGGATTACAGGCGTGAGCCACAGTGTCCGGCCCGACTGTTTTATTCAGTCTGGAGCATTTGTTTTATATAGTACCCCATATCTTGGGCATTTCTTCTTGTTTTCCATGAGTTCAAGTTAACTATTTTAATAAGAACACAACATAGAATATATGGTCTACTTACCAACCTTCCCTTGCATCACACAAGGAGGCACATGATAAAAGTTTACTCCAGTTTTGGCGATGGTTACTTTGATCAATTGATTAAGATGGTGTTATCGACTGAATGTTTATGTTTTCCCCAAATTCATATGTTAAAATTCTAACCCCTAATGTGATGGTATTAAAAAGTGGGGCCTTTGAGAGGTGATTAGGTAATTAAGGTGGTATCCTCATGAATGGGATTGGTGCTCTTACAAAAGAGACCCCAGGCTGGGTGCAGTGGCTCACATCTATAATCCCAGCACTTTGGGATGCTGAGGCGGGTGGATCACCTGAGGTCAGGAGTTCGATACCAGACTAGCCAACATGGTGAAACCCCATCTCTACTAAAAATACAAAAAATTAGCGGGGCATGGTGGCGGGTGACTGTAATCCCAGCTACTGCGGAGGCTGAGGCAGGAGAATTGGAGAATCGCGTGAATCCGGGAGGCAGAGGTTGCAGTGAGCCAAAATCATTGCTCTCCGGCTTGGGCAACAAGAGTGAAACTGTCTGGAAAACAAAACAAACAACAAACAAAAAAAAAAGAGAGAGAGAGAGACCCCAGAGAGCTCTCTCATTCCTTTCTACCATGTGTGGACACAGCTAGAGGACAGACATTCTTGAATCAGAAAGTTGTCCCTCATCAGACGGGAGGATTTGCCAGTACTTTGATGTCAGATGCCCCTGCCTGCAGAATGGTGAGAAATAAATATTTGTTGTTTCAGTTACCTAGTTTATGGTATTTTTGTTTTAACAGTGTGAACAAAGACAGGTGGTATTCACATGCTATCTTCATTTTAAAGGTACACTTTTAACTTTGTAACTAAAAAGTAATCAGTAGGCTGATACTTTTAAGACAATGTGAATATTATGTTTCTGAACATATTTTCACTGGATGGTTTTAGCATCCATTAAATTTGTCATCTCATCCTCTATTCTCAGCCTAAATGTGTTACTCTACTTTATTACTCAAGTTATAACTGAAAGACAGAAACTTGGATATCAAGCTATAAATGTTTTGCATTTCCTGGGAACACATAATTGTAGCAAACTCTTAGATAAATTGATCCTAATTATGTGTCGATGTTCATTATTCATGAGGAAATTAGCCTTGATCTCATGTCAGTTCATGGCATGATTTAAACCATCTATATATCTTAGGTGAGTCAATGTTTCCTCGCATAGCCGAGGTGCTAAGTGCAAGTATTAACTTAGAACACCATCAACCTTGTCAAAACTATAAAACTGCTATCTCTTTATTAGTTGACCCAAATTAAGGATTTGGACAGAGATGTTTCAAGACATTTGGAGATATAAACCATTAAACAAATATACCAAATAAAATATAAGGCACAATTAGAAAGCAATCGATCTGAGGCTATTATTCATATAACAAATAAGGTTTTATCGTGTTAGAAACACCCACAGAACTGCAGAGATCAGCCAGAGCTGGAGGACTCTTTCTAGCTGTTGATTCCTCCTCCTCACAAAGAGTCACACACTTCATTTTGCTTAATTGTCGGTTTGAGGACAATGTTTCCTCCTTTCTTTCTTTCACACTTCCCTGTTTTCCTCTATTATAGAAAGAAACTTCTCACTTATGTATGAGAAATCACAGTCACTTTTATGAAATAGTTTATGCTGAACATGAGCCCCTCCTTCTCTGGATCCCTTGAATGCTGGAATAGTTGCCAAGTTGTGTTTTCAACTGAAGACGTCCTATTGCCCAATACTCATTTAGTCAATGGAAATTATAAGAAAAATTAAAATTCTTACAAGCACATAAATATTTTTTTCTTCTCTATTCCAGCCATTTAGGGACTTCTTAGTTCTTTGCTTAAGATAATATATGCAAAAGGAGATGCTGCTTACCAGCTTCTAGCTTTTGTTTTCCAGTGATCCAAAGAATAATATCTCACTAGAGATTTTACAATAAATGCTTCAGAAAGATATATCAAAAGGGAAGAGTTCCTAGTGTATGGGGTACGAGAGGTATCATGGAATGGAAGGGATAACATGATAATTAAGAGAAGCACAGATGTCCTTACAGAATAGAAGATTTTCTGGTCCTAAAGGAGAGGAGTTAGAAAGTGGGTAATGAGGGCTGAGATGCAGATGGGACCTGGGAAACAGGGCTAGCTAGGAAACAAAAACACAAATAATTGTTTTGGGTCCAAAGAGTTAAGGCCTTCTTATTCTCTAAGGAGAGATCCTTGGAACTAGAAAGGCCAGAGAGACAGACTTGCTCATGGACCTGCAGGAATAAAATATATTTTATGGAGAATGTGCACAGGGAGTTGTATGTATACTTAGAGGAACTCCAAAATTTCTCTCCAACCCCTTGTTGTCAAACATAAGCATCTGTTTTTGAGTTCTGACACAGGAACTTGGGATAACTAGATGACCTCTCAGCACAATAGGCTCTAGCAATAGGAAACTGACTTGAGTGTCATCAGCAAGGTGGTGGAATAGGAAGCCTCAGGCCCTCATTTCCCCATGGAGAGACTGACTTGACAACAATGTATGAACTACATTGCCTTTGTGACAACTCCAGAAACTAGTTAAGAAGTTGTAGCACCTTAGGTGAATGCAAAGCCAGGAAAAGATGCATCAAAATGAGGAGAAAATGTTGTCACATTTTACTCATCCCAGCCACTCCTTCACCCTGGCACAATGTGACTTGATCTACAGAAAACATTAAAGTCCCAGTGGAACAGGAATTAAAAGAAATTAAAAACTGTGTAAGCAAAAACTCAGTTGTATGTAAAACAGCCCAATTCCCCTTAAGGAAGGGAAAGGGCTGGAGTCCTTTAAAATTAACTGCCTGTTTTTCTTTCTGAGGCTAGTGAGCCTTATCTCTCCCTTTCCCAGCCATTGTGAAGACTTCTCTCTAGCTGTGCAGCTGCAAGGTCACCAGGCAGATAATCTCAAGTCATAAAACATACTGTTCCTTGAAAAGGAAGAAATGATGTAATGCATGTCTTAATTAAATAACTGTCTTTGTTTCTCACTTCTGTAATATGCTTCCCCCTGCACAGATCTCCCTGCAACCCACAAAATGCTTAAAAGTTAACCAGACTCTTTGCTCAGGGCTCAGTCTTTTGGATGTTAATCTGACTGGGTTGGTGCACCTAAACAATTAAATAATTCCTCCTCAACCCCTCGGTCTCTCCGATTACTTAATTATCCCGCTGCACCAGGTTCTCCCTTAAAGAGGCAAGAGGAGTAGACCATGAGTCCAACATTCTGGGTTTTGTGGGGGCTACCCAAGGTACTGGTTTCTGTCTTGCCTGACTCAGTGCAGAGTTGAATGGCATGTTGTGAGCCTCTGAGAACAAAGGCAAGCCCCGTTTCAGCACTAGGGAGACTGTAGTACTGCAGGCAGACACCAGGGGGAGAAAGAGGAAGAAGCAGGCAAAACCCTTTTACTAGGAAATTACACACACACCTCCCAAAAAGGTTTGAAGGGCCCCCAGGATCTCTAACTATGCTAACCAATAAAGGTCTTCCACTACATGAAGTCAGTTTGTAATTACTGGAAAAGGTCGGTGTTTTTTTCAAATGCCCAAGTCTCAATAAAAGATCACAAGGCATACAGAGAAGCAAGAAAACATGGCCCAACTAAAGGAACACAACACATCTCCAGAAACTAACTTTAAAGAAATACATATCTATGAGTTACATGATCTTGTAGAGATATTGGTACACTCATATTTATTGCAGCATTATTAATCATAGCCAAGAGGTAGAAGCAACCCAAATGTCCATCAATGGATGAATAAAGAAAATGTGGTATATACATACAATGAAACATTAATCAATCTTAGAAAAGAAGGAAATCCTATCATGTGCTACAACAAGAATGAGACTTGGAGATCTCATGCTAAGTAAAATAAGCCATTACAAAAAGACAAATACTCTGTGATTCCTCTCATATGAGGTAGCCAAAGTAGATATGTAGCAGGACAAGTTGCAGGCAAAACCCCTCAGACACTGAGTTAAAGGAGGAAGGGCTTTATTCAGCCGGGAGCTTTGGCAAGACTTATGTCTCCAAAAACTGAGCTCCCAGAGTGAGCAATTCCTGTCCCTTTTAAGGGCTTACAACTCTAAGGAGGTCTACATCAGAGGGTCGTGATTGATTGAGCAAGCAGGGGGTATGTGACTGGGGGCTGCATGCACGGGTAATCAGAACAGAATAGAACAGGACAGAGATTTTCATAGTGCTTTTCCGTACAATATCTGGAATCTATAGATAACATAACTGGTTAGGTCAGGGGTCGATCTTTAACCAGGCCCAGGGTGCAGTGCTGGGCTGTCTGCCTGTGGATTCCATTTCTGCCTTTTAGTTTTTACTTCTTCTTTCTTTGGAGGCAGAAATTGGGCACAAGACCATTTGAGGGGAGGTCTCCTCCCTTATTCCCCTCCTTTGAGAATCTCACTCATTAGTGGGAGTTCTCACTTTCATTTTCACTACCCATGTCTTCTTGCAAGACAGATTGATAGTGATTCACATAGTACACTTGTGCTGAAGCATTTTGGTGAACTAAGATAGCGATTAAGCTTTTTATCTTTTGAAGAAGTACAGGTAGCAAACAAGGGAACAGTAAGCCGATTTCTATTACTATTATAACTCCTGTTATAAGAGTTTTAAATCCTCCTAGCACTGGGAACCATTTTCCAAACATGGCCCCAGGATCAAATCCATGCCACACTTGCACGGGCACATGTGCCAGTTTTGTCATATTTCTTTTTTTTCTTTTTTTTTTTTTTTTTTGAGACGGAGTCTCGCTCTGTCGCCCAGGCTGGAGTGGAGTGCAGTGGCCGGATCTCAGCTCACTGCAACCTCTGCCTCCCGGGTTCACGCCATTCTCCTGCCTCAGCCTCCCGAGTAGCTGGGAGTTTTGTCATATTTCTAACTATGTCTTCAACTACTTGCCCTTGATCATCTATGTGTAGACAGCAATTAGTAAGGTTAAATTTCCTACAGACCCCTCCTTCAGCTGCTAGCAAGTAGCTAAGAGCCAATCTATTTTGATAGATACCATTTCTCAACTGAGTTTCTTGCCAGGCCAGAATAGTCAAGGCTCTGCCAGTCTTATTAGTGCTTATTTCTAAGACAGCTTGTAGCTGTATGATTCAGTTGAGAATGTAAATGGGGGTCCAGTATCTCCATGAGCCATCTTGTGCCCAAGTAGCAGGCCCATAATATTGTATGATTCTTTCAGGGGGCCATTTATTATCTTTCCAATTTCCTATAGCTGTGCTTCTCTTTTTGCGGGAAGCATAAGACAGGGAAGCCCAGGAGTTCGCCTGTCTTTATGGGCAGTAGGAAGAAAGATGGTTTAATAGTGCCAATAACACTACCTGCCTGCTGGTTGGGTAATTTGGCATAAGGTCTATGCCCACATATCCAGTATAATCCAGTGGGGGCTGTCCAGTCCTGGTGGTACTCCGGGTGGGTCCACACGGTTTGCAACTTTGGGAATTTACTAAATGGATTTTTCTTAGTGTGGTTTGAACTCCACTAGGTGGCTGTATTTGTAGTACTATTAACAGTTTTTGCCCAAGGCAGCTGAGTCTTCCCACAGGAAGGGCGAAGTCCTTCCCCACTCTTGCTATACAGTATTATCTAATGATTGAGGCTTTTAAGACCCAGAGGTTATCAGGGTGATTTTCTTGAGCCGGGAATTTATCAGGAACTGAGTCTGTAGGTACTAAATTCTCAGGCTTCCCATGGCCACTGATCTCCCATTACAGTTCCTCCACCATAACATGAAGTGACATTGAGAGACTAGGCTACTTGCTCAGCTAATTGCAAAAACAAATTTCTTGTTTTTCCTGGAATTTCTAGTACTGGCACAATCAGTTCATCATAGGAGTTTGAAATACTGGCTCAGGAGAGCGTTTACAAACTTCTTCTCAAACTACAATATTTACTCAAGGATCCAGTCCAGCCCCATCGCTTTCTAGGGTTACATGCTCCCCCGTTTTCCAGCAAGGATCAAGGGGTTGGTTATTCCAAGTTTTAAGGGGTTACACTGACCACGGGTACAGGAAGGGTCACTTTTCCTTTTCTGAAGGTGGACAGGATTTTTTTTCTTTTTTTATCCAAGTAGCCTAAATGACACAAGACCTGTATCCACATTTATTTTCACACAGTCCTAATTCATGACAAATGTACTTATTTTTCGTCATATAGCCTCTTTTTTGATTAAGAGAACCATGTCGTATTTCTAACTTATTACTATTAATGACAGCACAGGCATCAAATTTTAAGGTGACTTTTTTGGGCACCTCTTTTTCTTCTGTTTTGGCTAACACTTTACTCATATCATTTATGAGTCCCCATGAGTCCTCAGTCCTTAATCTTATTTCAAAAACTGTGGTCATGGGAGGCTCAGATGGGTCATAACACACATCAGGTTGGTCATTTCCTGGGTTATGTACCTTGTATAGAATAACATTATACAAACGAGTTATTTTTAGAATTCCAGTACACTTATAATAACCATAAAATAATAGGACTGTAACAACTTTTTGTGCTACCTCAGTGACTTGATGTATACATTGGGAACAGTCCTCAGTCTGAGGAAGGTCAGTTGAAGTCCTTACTGTACAAGTCCAAATTTTAAGGAAAATGAGTACCACAATGAGTTTTCTCATGCTTTGGCTGTGCATGGGCCAGTCAGCTTCCGGGTGTGACTGGAGCAGGGCTTGTCGTCTTCTTCAGAGTCACTTTGCAGGGGTTGGCGAAGCTGCTCCCATCCACATACAGCTCACAGTCTACTGATGTTCAAGGATGGTCTTGGAGGTTGGGACCACTAGAATAAACTGAGTCCAATACCTCTACAGTTATGTTCAGCTGAGTTCTCTGATACTGAGAGCAAGGTGGCGGGGTTTAGGGTGTTGCAAACTTCAATGGTTATGGGGATTTTCACATAGCAAGCTTTGTTACTTGGTTAATCTAGCATTTGCTAGCCAACGATGTCCTTTGGTATTAATCAAAGTTACCACAGCATGGGGGATCTTTATATTCAGGTTTTGCCTAAGGGTTAGTTTATCTGCTCCTTGTACTAACAGGGCCATTGCTGCCAGGGCCCTTAGACATGGAGGCCAGCATTTGGAAACCCCATCTAGTTGTTTTGACAGATAGACCACTGGCCTTGGCCAGGGTCCCACAGTCTGGGTTAAAACTCTAACTGCCATATAGAGTATAAAGGGTTTTGTCAGGTCAGGTAGCCCCAGGGCTGGGGCTGACATGAGCTTTTCTTTTATCTCATGAAAAGCTTGTTGCTGTTGGTTGTAATAGATGTAATTTATGTAATCTGCATTTTTATTAACTGTTATCTACTAAAATATTGACTTAAATCTTGTAGCTATTTGATTTGAAGCTTTAAATTGATCTGGTATTCCCTGTGGGAATCTAATCACATCTAAATAGATGTGAGAGTCAAAAGATCCATAAGGGGCTTCTCTCGCTTTACAATGTCTTCATTTTCCTCCCTCTGGTTGATGAAATGCCAAGGTGAAAGGGATAGCCAATTGGACTAAAGTACAAGTGCCACTCCAGTTATCTGGCAGAGTGCCCAGTAAAGGTCCACCACAATACCACCACACATCCACTGGGGGATGAACAAGGGCTGACTGATTGATAAGCTCTTGAAAATTTGTAAGCTCACTGCATCCCTTCAGGTCTCCAAGGAATGCTAAGTTTCCTCCCTGTCGTGGAAGACATGAAGTGAACTTAGTGTTGGGAGACGGAGCTGGATGACCCTCGGGGACTGACCCACAGGGTGCCAGACTTTGGGATATAGCAGAGAGAGCTTGGCACAACTTATTACTCCAGGCTGTAGAATCTTGGAAAAGAGCTTCCATGCAGCCCACTCCTGGTCAACTGGAGGACCACCTTAGTGGAAAGGGGACATTCTGGGCCTTTGGCCTGCCATGTGCACAAGCATAACAATTGCTTTTGTTTAACATGTGGAGGGAATATTTGATCCGTTTCAACTGGGTATTTGCATCTTGGTATCCTGTCTTAATTGCCAAAATTTGTTTTAAGTCTTTAACTTCTATGATTCTCTAGTAAAATGAATGTATGATTTTAGGAAATTACAAAAACCAGTTGGGGCAGTCCATCCTTGCTCTTTAGACATTCACAGATGTTGGACCAACTACAGCACAAAAGCTCTACATGGGGGGGCAAGACTCCTGCTTGACGCTGGAGTCTTTATTGAAATTTCTCTGGATTACATGGTCCTAATTTACTAATGTCTAGTCTGACGAGAGTCGGGAGGGACAGAGGTACTTTTCTAAAATAGAGAGCTGTCTTTGACTTGGCAAGTCCCCACAGGGTATAACAAGGCAAGCATTAAATGCAATAATTTGAGGTGAAATTGACTTGGTTATGTTAATAACTAGATGGTCAGCAACAGAGAGAGGAAAGAAGAAAGAGTAATAGAATAGACTAAAGAGTTAAATTTTTATTAGCTTTAGTTTGGTAGGGTTTTCCCCTGGGACTATGGCCCACAACTCTGGAGGGGATGGTGCTTTCTTGACTTGGATGTGATGAGTCCATCCTTTTTTTGCTGTACAAACAGCAGTCTCGGTGGTTAGCAGCACAAGGTAGGGTCCTTCCTAGGCTGGCTTGAGTTTACTTTATTTTTTCACCTTTTGATGAGAATGTGATCTTCAAGCTGGTGCTGGTTTACCGGAAATTCTAGGGGTGATACGTGTGCTAAAAGACTTAGTTTTGAGGGAAAGGGAAGTGGAATATAAACCAAGTATATACTTTTTAAGAAATTGACTTTTTGTTTTAAATGTGGGGACATCAGCAGGGGACTTTATAGTCCTTGGTGCCTTTCGACTGAGAAATTTCCTTTAGCACCTATTTTTTATTAGTTTTTAGACCAAAGAAGCCAAACACCATTCTATATTTGACAATGCTTCCTGTATGATTTTTAGACCAGGTAAACTAAATTTCACCTTTATATTAGTGTGCTATTAATGTTAAACTTAGTTTTAGTAAAGCTTTGTAGACATATTTATTTAATTTTTAATTTCGGACCATAAGTAAGATTTTTATAGACTCTTTTAAACCTTTTATAGTGTTTGTTGAGGAGCAGGTTAATGCTTTAAGAAAAATCTGTTGTGTTTTTATTTTACTATTCAGTTCACAGAAAAACTGGATTATACCCCTTTAACTTTAGCCAATATGTTTACACACAGAATTTCCTTTACAGTTAATGTTTTAAAACTTACTTAAACCTTCAAAACAATTTTTTAACCTTTTAATGTAGGTAAAAATCCACATTCTTATGCCTCCTTATAATCCTTTTACCAGAGATATATTTTACTTTTCTTATACACCTTGCACATAAACTGTTTTTTCAATAGTTTTACATTCAGGAGGCCAAGTTACTTTTAAATTATACAACATTTCTTGCATAAATTTTTTTTATGACTTTTTTTTTCTTTTTCATGACTTCTGCAGACAATTCTTCGACATGCCTCAACTTTCTGACTTATTACAAACATTTCTTTCTTTAAACAACCAGTTAATTTATTTCAGGACAAGAATTTACCATATAACATTCTTTTTACATAAATTCTGCCCCCTCTTTTGTCCCCCCCTTTTTTTTTTTTTTGAAGATAACCATTCTTTTCCAAAGCAAATTTCCTTTATGTCTGTTATCTAGACTGTCTAAGGCCACAAGATTAGAAGTTACTATATAATACATGTTACACTGTTAACTTTTAGCAAACTTTACTTTTGTTGAAAACCTTGTAAGTTTGGGATTTCAATTATCCTTTGCTATTAATAAGACCTTGTTTAGTCCAAATTAACTTCAAATTGGTATAGATGGCTTTTTTTTTCCTTCAATTACCCGGGAGGAACTATCCATCAACCTGTCCTGAAGGGAGTTCCTCCTAGGTCTGGTAGGACCTTTATATGGTAATTAAGATTTAGATCCCCTGTTAGGAAATCTGCTGGATTACGGGAATTTTCAGTGGTTAATGTTAAATCTTTTTTTTTTCCTTAGGACACTTCTGAACTGATGAGGTGTGCTCACAATGAGGTTTCCTCTGAAAGGTATTTTTCTGCTTTCTTCTGTTAGCAAAGCAGTTGCCATTACAGATAGAATGCATTTGGGCCATCCTCAGATTACTAGGTTAAGGATTTTTTATAGGAAGGCTACAGGTTGTCAACGGCCTCAGTGCTTTTGGGCTACACCCTTGTTTACACTTACAACAAGGTGGTATTGGAGTGTTGTAGGGTCACGGAGAAGACCTTCAATTATCAATTATAGATTTTAAATTTATCCTGGCTTTTAAAGGAATAGGGTACACTGTTTTTTTTTCTTAACTACTTGTATATCTCTTTCTTTCTCTCTTTGACTTTCTGTCTCTTTCTCTTTGACTTTCCTTTTGCCTCTGTCTCTTTCTTGCTCTCTCTCTGCCTCTCTCTTTCTCTTTCTCTCCTTGACTCCCTCTGTGTCTCTCTGTCTCTTCCTCTCTCTCTCTGCTGGTCTTCCCTTGCCTCTGCCAGCTGCTTATGCTGCTGTTCTCTTAACCACTGTGGGTGCGTGGGGGTAGCGGGGACAGCGGGGTCTAAAACCAGCTGTAACCAAGTGTCTATGTACGGGAACCGGTCTGGGTGCCCTAGCTTATAAGTTACCTTGTGCCATACCTTTGAAACAAGGGACCTGGCTTCCTTCTGATGGCCAATCCATCCACCTCTAATACTGGCCAGTCTATTTCACACAAAGTTCTAAGTTTTGCTGGTGTCATAGTAACACTGTAATCTTCCTTAAATCTTTTCTTAAAATTTTTCGATATAATTCCTAGTGGGGTGGGCTTACTTTGTGCCTGACCCATGTCTCCTTGAGACAAAACACCACGCTCACACCACACACACACTACAAAGCAAAGAATTGGTAAAAAGGGCACACACACACTTTTACAGTTTACACCAAACCAGAATCAAAACCAAAATCAGAGTATCAAGAAATCCAAGCCAGGTCAAACCCAAAACCAAAGTATCAAGCAATCCAAGACAAGTCAAAAACAAAAACCAAACTGCCAGTACAGGCACGTCATGGGTGATCAGACCACTCTTCCACTCAAATGGAGTGGGCAAGTTCCAAAGACCAGTCTTACCAAGTTTCAGATGTTCAGACTTCAAGTGCCTGCTCCTTCCCAGTGTTCAGCCACTGCTTTGATCCTCCACTAGGGCCTGCCACGCACTGCTCTGGCGAGGTGTTCCACCGGGGCAACTGCCTACCTGGGAGCGCTCTCAGGATCCACGTCACTCAGGCTGGCTGGGGTCTCCTGCAGGGATGCTCCACAGGGGAGGCCGAAGCTGCCTAAGGGGCTGCCTTGACCATCCATTAATCACC
The DNA here is from genome assembly GCF_002776525.5 of Piliocolobus tephrosceles. Lineage (NCBI taxonomy): Eukaryota > Metazoa > Chordata > Mammalia > Primates > Cercopithecidae > Piliocolobus > Piliocolobus tephrosceles. The sequence goes on from NC_045446.1 coordinate 13,396,613, forward strand.
TGGCTTCCCCGTCATGGAACCAAGAAATGAAACAGGACAAGCCGCAGACAAACCCCTCAGATACCGAGTTAAAGAAGGAAGGGCTTTATTCGGCTGAGAACTTCGGCAAGACTCACATCTCTAAAAACCGAGCTCCCCGAGTGAGCAATTTCTATCCCATTTAAGGGCTTACAACTCTAAGGGGGTCCCCATGAGAGGGTCATGGTCGATTGAGCAAGCAGGGAGTATGTGACTGGGGGCTGCATGCACCGGTAATCAGAACAGAACAGAGCAGGACAGGGATTTGCACAGTGCTTTTCCATACAATGTCTGGAATCTATAGATAACATAACCATTTAGGTCAGCGGTCGATCTTTAACCAGGCCCAAGGTACAGCGCTGGGCTTTCCGCCTGTGGATTTCATTTCTGCCTTTTAGTTTTTACTTCTTCTTTCTTTGGAGGCAGAAATGAGGCATAAGACAATACGAGGGGTGATCTCCTCCCCTAGACACAGAGCAAACATGGAACAGAAAATAGGGTGGTGGTTAACAGGGGCTGGGAATAGGAACGACAGGGGTAGTTGTTCAATGGGTATAGAGTTTCAGTTTTGCAAGATGAAAAAATTCTAGAGGTCTGTTACACAACAATGTGAACAAAATTAATATTAGTGGTTTGTACACTAAAAAAGTGGTTAAAATAATGAATTATATGTATTTTGTACCACAATTTAAAATTTTAAAAATGAAAGTTGAGAAATTGATATAAAGAAAACATTGTTTTGTTTCTTGCACACCTGCCTTTACGCAGAACACACAAAAGCCCTTTTGCTCCTAGGTCAGTAGTTCTCAACATGAATGTGAGGGGATTTTGTTCTCCCTCCATCAGGAGACATCTGACAATATCTGATAATGTTTCTGGTTGTTATGTAGGGTAGGGTTGTGCTGGCCTAGGCCAGGGAGTCTGCTAAGCATACTACAGTGCGCAGGAGAGCCACCTACTACAAAGAATTGCCCGGTCCAAAGTGGCATTAGTAGCTTATTTGAGAAACCTGTCCAAGATCATTAATCAGAATGTGTTATTGATACATCAGTCTTCTCCCCTCTAGTTAGGTTGGTAGTGTTCAGACTCTGGAAAAAACTGGGAATGTAAAAGGCTGAGTGAGTGTAAGCTGAAAGACAAGAGAGGAGTCTTGTTTGGAGCTTACTGAGGTCAAAATGGAAAAAAAGGAAGGTTGGGGGAGGAAAGAGTCAGCAGACCACTTTTAGGTCAACTTCTGTAGGGTTCTGTACTAAGCACCTGACGTGTGTTGTCTCACATAAACCTTAAAACTCAGAAATCATTTTAAAATACATAGTACAGAGAGTAAAACAGACTGGAGAGGGAGTCTTTGCTTGGGTAGGCAACTTTAACTGGTTTATTAGCACATTCCCCGGAAGGGAAAGGGGGTGTGATTGCTCCTGAAGAAACCAAAGCGCCTTTTTAATCAAAGCTCAGGAGGAGAGCTGCATTCCAGTGTTTCACAGATGCTGTGAGGGTGGCAAAGATGCAGGGCACCCACTGGAAACACAGCCGGCACTCTGTGAAAGGGGAAGGGGCACCAGGAGCGCAGGTGAGCGAGGTTGGAGGTGATTCTGCCCATCTCCCCAGGCTTTCTGGGTGAGTCCATTCCCCCTCTCAGATTTATTGTTAGAACTTAAGACAAGTCAATTACATTTCACAATGTCTGTGTCATTCTGATGCTGAGAACGAATCCAGCCTTCTGAATGGTGCTTCTTAACTCCTTTCTTCAACAGAAGAGTTAATGTGTGGAATTAAGTGCAGAACCCATGGCCCTCTGAGGTGACGGTGATGGTTCAGGTTGTGTTTCTGGGTTCATTCTGGCAGCTCCCCCAAGGAAAGGACGAAGGAAGCTGGCAGGGTGGGCCTTTGCCATCGCCCTGGCTGGCTCTGGTTTCCTTGCTTGATACATTGAAGTCAGCTCCCAAAGAATGCCACCCAAGGGTTTGAAGGGGCACAGTACCTCTGTCCTCACTAAACCAGGCCACATATGAGTTTGCTGAATTCATTTAGGTCCTGCTGAATCTTTCCCATTTGTTCCTTCTCCATTTCAATATTTCAATACTTCCCTAGAGGGGCCCAACCTTCCTGGAGAGCAAAGATCTGTTGTTAGAGGAAGAGAGCAGCCGGAGGAGGAAGAGGACTTCCGGGTAGGCAGCAGTTGGGCAATGAGTATTGAAAGGTTGCTCTCAGCCTGCCAAGACTTGGAGAATTAGAAAAGCAAAACAAAACAAGCAAATACACAAACTATATCCATAAAACAATTTTTTAAAAAAATTTTATGTTCTATATTACTATTATTAGCTATATATTACTGAAGGTTCCTTTAAAGCAGTATAGTCATTATCGCTATTATTATTGATATTATTATGGTTGGTTATATACAATGGAATATTGTTATTTATCTATATTATGATTACTAGCACTATTATTATTTACAGGTTATTGAAAGCCTCAAAGCAGCATATGCTCTTTATAAATATTTTTGCTCATGTTTATGACAATTCTCCAGTGTTGGTATTGCTCCTCTATTTAACAGATTAGAAAACTGAAGCTCCAAGAACAGACTCGCCTAATAACAGGGAACTTGTACAGCTCGAAGTGGCAATTCACACAGAAGGTTCCGTGACTCCCGAACTCTCACAATTATGAGGTGGTCTTTTTCATGGTTTTTCTGAAGTTGCTAGAAGTTTACAGAAAAGGAAGTGCAGGCACATTTCACAAATCTACAGTCTGTAAGTATCACATCCTGTAGAGCTGTAAACGCTGGAATAAGGAAGGGCTGATGACTTTCAGAAGATGAAGGTAAGTAGAAACCGTTGATGGGACTGAGAACCCAGAGTTAAAACCTCTTGGGAGCTTCTGAGGACTCAGCTGGAACCAATGGCCACAGGTAGGTAATGCTGAAAGACTTTTCTCATCTCACCATTCACTTGTCGTGACCTCATGAGAGGAGAGTAATATGACTTGAAACTCCTTGACAGCAGTTAAGAGACACTAGAGCCTTTGGAAATAGAGTGGGCAGATGGAAGGAGTATCTGTTTTTAACTCTGTTTCCGCTGTATTCTGATTGCGTGAACTCAGTGAGTCGCTTACCTAAGGTTGTGTAATTAATGGGAGCAGAGCTCTTGTCTCTTCAAATGTGTTTAGACCATTTGTAAACTGGGCAGCCTGTGGGTTGAGAATGGTGTAGTGAAAAGGGATGCAAACCGAGCTTAGCAACAAATACCACAGCCTCGTTGGTCTTAATGCTAAAAAGTGGGGAGGACTGAGGATGCAAGCCTATAGGTTATGACTCCCAAGACTTGTTCTCATACCACTGCATGCAGGAGAAGCAGCCTGAGTAAACTCAGACACAGGCTGGCATTGCCAGGTGGGAAAATAGGAAGAGGTGGAATGATCTAGAGATTTATGCAAAGGCTTCAGACTCCAGGAAAGCTGCGATCCAAGACTGGTTTTACAGTTTCCCAGCTGTGTGAACCAGGGTGAACAATAAGGGTAACTGCAAATATTTCTTCAGCATTAACTCTGGGCCGCACACATGCGCAATATGTATATTATTTGCATTCATAACTTAAACTTTATTTTTCATTTCCTTATTTATTACATGTTTTTACTAACTAACATGCAGAGCTATTATAAGGATTAAAAGCACTGCAGGATAAAAACTAAGAACATGTCTAGTAAAATATGATAAACACATCTAAGACAAATGCTAATAAATAGTATTATTAGACAAAAAATAAGTAAGCAGAGTTCAGTCTGAAAATTCATCAAATATATGGCAATACAGTTGTTGTCCATAGGACTAGGGGAAAGGGAGGTTGCCTTTGCATATTGCAAATTTTGTGTGACCTTTTGCCTCTGGATATTGGGGTCTCTCAAGATTCATGTTGCTGCCACCCCATGATGTGTTTATTATCTATAATGGACTGTGTCAAGCATTGTGGAAAAATCCTCATGAAACCAAGGTTGTGTGATTTTCACTGTTCCATAGTATCAGTTTCTTTCTCTAATGGACAGGCCAAGCCTGGACTAATTGGCAAAGACTGAGTTACAGTTTTTGGAGCCAGAACCTGAGAGCTCTGTACTTTTTAAGAGCTGAACCTATTTTTTCTTCCATAGTTGGCAACACCATCATGACGTCACAACCTGTTCCCAATGAGACCGTGATAGTGCTCCCATCAAATGTCATCACCTTCTCCCAAGCAGAGAAACCCGAACCCACCAACCAGGGGCAGGATAGCCTGAAGAAACGTCTACAGGCAGAAGTCAAAGTTATTGGGGTAAATCTAATTCAGAACATGTTGGAGAGGGGTTGGGGGAAGTGCCTAGAGATGATGTATGTCTTGGGACTGGACATCTGTCCTGAGTGTGGAGACCCTTAAGTTTTGCCAGAGGGACTTTAGGGTAGAAGCCACTTGGAGAAAACCGTAACTGTCCCAGAACTTTTCCACAAGAGGTTGTCTTAGAAATATATTTCCCCTTATTCTGAATATGAGGAATTCATTTTCTATGTTGTCTTTGTATTTTTACAATACAGTGCTTCTCTCTATATTTTTTTTTTACAAAAGTAATGGTGGTAAATAATTACATATTTTGTGTGTGTGTGTGTGTGTGTATATTTCACAATTGCATGCTTACTAATCCACACTGACTTTGCAAAGAATTTTACCCTCACTGCAAATTAGAGGAAATATACACCTCCTTTCCCTCTTTTCTCTTTACTTTTTTGAGAATGGAAATGATATTCACCTTCTGTTTGCCTCTGCACTTATGTGATCTGAGGTGAGGCACTCCATTGGACTGGATTTCAGGGCCTGGTGGGACTGGTTTCCTTGCCTCATGTACAATCACGTGGGTTTCTGTGAGGCTCATGTGACATAAGGTCTAGAAAACTTCTTAGTAAATGATATTAGAGCTATAAATCTCTGAGGTGGACGTCCAGGAGGGAAACTACCTCCTAAGACAGAGCTTCAGTTAGACATGACCTGGGTGATGAAATAATCTGTACAACAAACCCCCATGACACAAGTTTACCTATGTCACAAACCTACACTTTTACCCTTGAACTTAAAATAAAAGTAAAAAATGAAAGAGCTTCTAGAACTTCAGCTTTTGGTTTGTGAACTGCAGTTTTCAAGGAGGTGACCAGAGGGGCAAACTCCATGTCCAGTGGAGTCTCGGAGATGAGGAGAGGGACTTCTGCACCGCCAATACTGCAGGGAATGTGGGGGCTTTCAGGTGCCCCTTGTTTTCAGGGAAGTAGAAAGCCAGTTAACTAGTCATGGACTCAGAGGTCCTGAGAACTGGGAAAGGAAATCCAAGCACTTGCTGTGAGCTGGAAGCAGGAGCCGTGAGCACACCAGGGCCTGAGAGGCAGAAATGCAGAAGCCTTCCTGAGCATCTGCCAGACACCTGAGACTGTGGCTTCTGTGGCAGAGCCACACACCCTCCAGGGTGTCTTTTCATGTTTCTCACTCCAGAGTTTCCACAGGGTTTGTATCCTCACTGGGATCTTGCAGAAGGTGATAATGCATTAGCGCCATGGGAGAGGCAAAAAGGCCCTGTCTTTACAAATGCTGGTTTTCATCCTCAATCTCCCTTTCTCTTCCCACAGACTATCCAGATCTTGTGTGGCGTGATGGTGTTGAGCTTGGGAATCATTTTGGCATCTGCTTCCTTCTCTCCAAATTTTACCCAAGTGACTTCTACACTGTTGAACTCTGCTTACCCATTCATAGGACCCTTTTTGGTGAGTAGAGTTTCTGAGGAGGGCAGGATGGGGCGAAGAGGGGAGGAAGATGCCAATAGCTTAGACTTTCCACCTGCCACCTTGCTATGTTTGATCTGCTGGGAGCAAGGAGTCAACGGTGAAGCTTGTGCTCCTGTGTGTGTAGTTCAAGGAGAATTGAGTAGGGTAGGATGACAGGGGTTGCCTGATTTTAGGTCAATTTATTATCAGACTCAAATAAGCATTTCTTTTTAAGATTATCTTATTTTTCACATTATCATCTTGAGCTATGATGAAGCTAGTGACTTCTCTCCAGGTTTAGGCCAGAAAAAAAAAAAAAAATCCATGAATTACGATAAAGTTGGGAAGGAACATTTCATACAAAAAAAATGAGCATCAATGGAAGACATCATACACTCACAGAGAAACCACACTGTGATCCCCCCGTGCTTGTGGGGATCATGGAGGAAGGAAACTTACATCTCTGAACATTTTGAAAATACTTTTACTGCATTGACTGATTCCCGGGTAAGGCTGAGCCAATAGCTATGCCCAGTGATTCCTCTGAAATTCCTCTGAAATAGCTGCAAGTCTGGAGTTTCAAAAGAACTTAGTCCTTTTCTCAGAGAACTGTTTTCTCTTAGATGGAGGCTTTCTCATAGTTAAGCTTCCCTTTCATAGATGTTTTTTCCTTCAACTTCCTGCAATTCGGTAGCTATTTGTTTTTCTTACATTTGTGTATTTGATGCACCAACAAGTCCACCTTTTTGTGTATCTTGTCCATTTTTCTTCTCTTATTAACTAAAGTTACACTTGGATTTGGATTTCATTGGTTTTCCCCAAATGACCTTTTTTTGTTCCAAGATCCATGCCAGGCTACTGTATGACACTACATTACATTTTGTCATGATGTCTCCTCAGGCTCCTCTAGGCTGTCTCAGATTTTCCTTTTCCTTGAGGACTTTGATAGATTTGGGTAGTGCTGGCTGAGATTTTTATAGAATATTCCTAATTTGGGGTTTGTCTGATTTTTTTTTTTTTTTTTTTTTTGATGTTTAGAGTGTGGTGATGAATTTTTGGGTGATGATGACAAGGGAAAGCACCATTTTCATCAAGTCGTATCAAGGGTCATGCTACCAACATAATGTCACTGACACAATTAACGGTGATCATGTGGTTGGGGTAGTATTTTCCAGGTTTCTCCTCTGTTAAATTACTACTTTTTTTGTTTGGTTGGTTTTTTTTTTTTGTTGTTGTTGTTGTTGTTGTTGTTGTTTTACCATTGCATTCATGTCCTTCCCTAGAGAACATCTTATACCAAAACTGTCTCATTTTATTAAAAAAAAAAAAAAAAAAACTTCTTTCCTGGCTTTTAAGGTATTTTTTTTTTTGTTTAGTGGGATACTTTTTGTTTATTAGGATATATTTCTGTTATCTTTTTTTTTCTGATGCTATCTGAATGTTATATGGACAAAGGGACAAATATATGTCTTTAAATGGAACTTACCTCAATGATCACTGGTTTCTCAAGGCTTTTCCCGTGATAGTTTTCTATAAACATTTTGACAGTGACATTGCAGTTACTCTGTACATGGAAAGTGACCTGACCATTTTCTCTTTTATCTTAGTTTATCATTTCTGGCTCTCTATCAATCGCCACAGAGAAAAGGTTAACCAAGCTTTTGGTGAGTATGAGAACTGTAACCCACAACCCAATGGACCAAAATAAAACTTAGACAGAACTCGTTAAGGCCAGTCTTTCTACTTTGAAAAGTTGAAAACTCAGTTCCAGAGCAGTCAGTTGTTAGAGTTAGGAGCCGGGCCTGGATCCTCTGTATCCTTGTTCAGAGCACATTTCTCCAATTATTGTACCCTACATCAAAGTCTGCATTCAGAGAATTATAATATTCCCTCTGCCCATGCTGAAGCATCTATCACAGAGAAATTGTGCCTGTTTATGATGTCCTTTCGGTGACAACTGGCCTTCAAATTCAGGTTTTTAGTGGCAAGGAAGCTGACAGTGTTATAAAGAGGTCTATTGGTTGGGGTCCACTCTTTAAGCCTAGGTGTTACAACCCTTGAAAAAAAAATGAGTCAAAGTTTTGTTCATGTGAGGTATCCAAAGTAGACACAGAGGCTACTATAGTATACTACATTACATTTAGGCATGATGTCTCATCAGGCTCCTTTAGACTGTCTCAGATTTTCCTTTTCCCTGAGGACTTCAGTCATTTTGGGTAGTTCTGGCTGAGTGTAGTCTTTCGTCTATCTCACCAGAAGAATAATACTTTTATTTTGTTTGAGTATAAATTCTTGCACCCTAAAAAGTTGTCCTTAGTCATTTGTATTGGCTAAGAAAAGAAAATAAAAAGCTTTACCAGTCTTTAACCCTTATTCCAGCAAAAACTAGAGTTGGAAGTGGCAAGGAGATAAAGGCTGGATTATAGGGAGAATCTTCTCCTGTCTCTAAAGTTTCATTAAGTCTTCACTCAATCCATTATCCCTTAAGGGGCTGATGTGAGAGAACGTCATATGATGCAATTGCACCAAAACTCAATTTAGAAGCTCTGGCTACAAAAATCTCCCAAAGTCAGCAAGGAAGTGAGAAAGAGTGCCCAGAAAAATGCCAATTCTTTTTCTCATCAGTATTTAGAGATTATTATTTGGAACCCTCAATTAGACTCTGAACTACTAACTAGATCTGCGCTGTTTAATTTAACTTTCTATGATGATGGAAATGCAGTGTAACTTTCTATGATGATGGAAATACACTACAGCTGCACTGTACAACATGGCAGTCACATGTGGCTGTCGATGATGTGAAATACAGGTGGTGCAACCGAGTAAAAATTTCTCTTAATTTTACTTTAAATATAGATAGTCCATGTGGCTATTGGCAACCACACTGAGTAGCCTGGCACAAACTTTTAGTGCTTTCAAACTTTCAGGAGGAAATAGATGGGCCTTTCACTCCAGAGAACAATCCCACAGTGAACATGCAGGAAGCTCAAGGATGCAGGATGTGGTCTCGGGGTGGGCTCACACTCACCAGAAACATCGAGGCTTTAGTGAATTCTGCTCTTGTCACACATTGTACCAGCCCTTTTTGAGACTGAAGAGGAGTGCCATCTCAAGACAAATCTAGCTTATTCTAAGAAATATATACTCTAGGCATCAAGACTACTACTGGCTACCAGGAGGCCCAGGAGTATAGAGTCAGTCATTATGTTGGGAAATTGGGGTCCCAGAGCATCAACTGGTGAGTTCCTAAAAGAAGTGCCCATATGGGATTAAATAACTCTCTACTGTACGGCTGTGGGGTGTGCCCTGGAGCCTGCCTACCTGTAACTATAGCTTTCAGAATGCTCTTAGCTCAATTCTCTTTTCTGTGTGAGTTGGAGTAAAGGAAGTCACTTCTGAGGTCAGTTTATTTACTCCCTTCACTTCATAAATGTAGAAATGAGAACCAGAGTGGGACCTAAAACCAAGGAACTGATTACCCAAGGGTATAAGCCAAGGAAAGTCTAGTACTGTGACCTCAATATTCTGACCTCCAGTTCAGATCTTTTTCTTATGCCTCCCACTGCCTCCCACACATTACACCATCTTGGGCTGCACCTAGACCTCTGCCTACAGTCACCCCATGCTGCGCTCAGTGTGGCCAACTGTATGCCTGCCCAGGTTCCAGGGCCTGCCTGAGACTAAGAACCACCCCATCACTCATCTCTGAGAGGTGTGCTTTTGAGAGAGGCAATGGCATGCAAGAGTGAACTATTAGGTTGGTGCAAACATAATTGAGGCTTTACAGCAAAAATCGCAATTACTTTTGCTAATAGTATTACCATGCTAATACATGATCTACCTTTTCCATGTAGCTGATGCTTCCACCAGGGAAGTGAGTTGAGTGAGAGAGAAACTGCATCTGGTACATTGCCACCTTTGCTTTGGGTCACGCTCTCTTGGTAATATTGCAGGGAAAGCCTCATGAAAGCCCTGCTATCTGTCCTGGGGAAAGAATTTAGGAGAGTAACATTCTCTACCACACCACTGAGATCCTGCTTAAGGGGAACCAGTTCATATGTTCATTCGTTCAGCCAAGATGTACCTCGGAGATTGAGAGATTTTTGCTGTACACTGGAGAGGCATACAGCAATAAATGATTAATCCCAGACCTCCTGAGGGGACAGATAAGGGAATAACTTACGATTTAGTGGCAAAGACATATAAGAGATTCATGGGTCATTAGCAATGATCCTTACTGAGCATTTTTCTTTCAGGTTTATAGCAGCCTGATTGGAAGCATTCTGAGTGCTCTGTCTGCCCTGGTGGGTTTCATTATCCTGTCTGTCGAACTGGCTGCCTTAAATCCTGCTTTACTGCAGTGTGAGTTGGACAAAAATAATATACCAACCAGAAGTTATTTTTCTCACTATTATCACGATTCACTTTATACCATGGACTGCTATACAGCCAAAACCAGTCTGGTTGTAAGTATTTTAGATGGGATGTTCTAATTTTATGAGGTATTCAAAAGCCTGGATTTCTTGTTATTCCTTCTTTTGAAAATCTCTCTATTGGTTCTGGTTTGGGCATCTGGGGAAAGGTCAGGATTATGTAAGTCAAAGGGGACTACATGGATGAGACTAAGGTGATTACATAGTAATAGGGTGGAATTGAAAATGTTAAATAAGGTTGATGATAAAAAAAAAACTTATTGTTTGTAGAGGTTCTTAATTATCAAACTTATCCAATTTTGGAAGCATAAATTATGAGTTTATCAAACCGAGAATTTTGGTACATGGAGTGGTGAATTAAGAATGGAAACAGAGCAGAAAGACCCAGGAGCTCAGAATATGCCAACAAGGAAACCTAGTATGTGTGTGTGGTAAGGAATGAATTTGGTTTGAGAAGACATCAGATTCAGTACTAAGAAAAAGAGAATAGGAAATATGGGGACAGAAGATAAGGGCTGCTTCTGATGATGATCACAATAATGAATACTACTGATCAGGTGAGAATGCAATATTATTGTTGCTTTTTGTTATAGCTGAAAGAAGTATGATATATTGAATCAGGAGATAAGAAATATAGGGAGATGGAGAGTGTAATTGAGAATGATTGCGGGAGAATTCTATCTCTTTGGAAGAAGAAAAACAATGAAGTTTGGCTAACAGAAATAATATGTCTGCAGTTGAAAGATTAAGGGGCATGTGCACGGTCAGCAACACATTGAGAAAAAAACAGACAACATAAGAGTAAAGAGATGGCTGGGTGCAGTGGCTCATGCCTGTAATACCAGCACTTTGGGATGCCATGGTGCATGGATCACGAGGTCAGGTGTTCAAGACAAGCCTGGCCAAGATGGTAAACCCTGCCTCTACTAAAAATACAAAAATTAGCCGGGCGTGGTGGTGGGCACCTGTATCCCAGCTACTTGGGAGGCTGAGGCAGAGAATTGCTTGAGCCTGGGAGGCGGAGGTTACAGTGAACTGAGATCACGCCACTGCACTCCAGCCTGGGTGACAGAGCGAGAATCCATGTCAAAAAAAAAAAAAGAGTAAAGAGAGTGCAGTATATTTGTTGTCCTGCAATCATAAAAATGAGATAAGCCAGGAACTCAACTGGAAGATGGACAGATAGAAAGGTCTGGAGAAAGTCATGTTTGTACAGCACTCACTATAAAGAGGGCCTTGCTCCCAAGGGAACGGTATAATGAGAAAAAGTACAAGTACATCAGGCTGACAGTAGATGGTACAGATTAACACTGGGCGCAGCCAATTCCACCTTGGGAAAATTCTGAAGAGAAATTTCAGAGAAATTTGGTAGTGAAAAAGTATAAATTCATGATACATTGGAAATAAGAGAGATTCTGTTGAACTTGCTTGCTGGAACAATTTCTAGGTAATGGAAAAAAGTTATTTATATCTTCTCTTTAACTGTGTGTAAATATCACAAACCAAAAGTTCATGTGATCAAATTATCTCCCTTTATTATCAGACGGTCAGTTCTGCACAAAGAATGTCTCAAGACAGAAATGGTAGAAACCCTCCTTGTGAGTTGGTGGTGGTGATTAGCAATTCTGGCAGTTTACTACCTTCATGGATTTTTTCTAAGCCTTCTAGCCACACACAAAAAAGCAAAAACATAAAAAACAACAAAGAAACCACAAGAAAGATCAAGAAGAAATCCAAAGGGGTTCAGATACATAGACGGGGACGTCAATGCTGAATTTTACAAAGGACTTGCACAGTCAAAGCCTCCTTGATCCTTACAAATCTCTGAGAAAGAAATGGTAGTAGGCATGTTTGATACATGAGGAAACAGAGAAAGAGAGAGACTTGTCCAGGCTTACACAGCTACTAAGCAGTAAAGGTGAGACTGGAACGGAGCTGCTGATTCTCAGTCCTGGGAGTTATTACACCACTCTGCTTTCTTGCCAAGTAAACAATGTCATCAGAACTATCGATGTCTCAGAGAAGTAAGAAATAAGTGTATGAAGTAGACTACTTGATTTAGTTACTATTCATCTCCCTTTCTCCTCTCAAGGAAATGAATGAGTTAAGGGGTTGAATTAAGACAATTGTGAGGTGTGGGAGGAGCAGTTTTATTTTCCTGATGGTGTCCTTTCTTTGTTCTCTAACGGTTGAGGAAGTCTTCATCTCTATGGTCACCTCTCAACTAGGCATGAAGGCTTCAGCTGACCTAAGCACCACCAATCTTTTATTTCTTGACTTTCAGGGAACTCTGTCTCTGATGCTGATTTGCACTCTGCTGGAATTCTGCCTAGCTGTGCTCACTGCTGTGCTGTGGTGGAAACAGGCTTACTCTGACTTCCCTGGGGTGAGTGTGCTGGCCAGCCTCTCTTAATCTTGCCTAGTGTATCTTATCTCTGCACTGTGTTGAGCTATGTCACCAAGAATGGTAGAAGGAACAACCAGCCAGTCATGAGATACACATGGGAGGGGGGCATTTTCATGGTGATGGAAGACAGAGAAGAAAAGCAGATGGCAATTGAGTAGCTGACAAGTTGAAAATTCACTGGATACAAAAATAGTTAATCATGAGAAATCAACTGATTCAATCTTCCCATTTTGTCAACGAAGGGAATGAGACTCTGGGAAGTTAAATGACTTACCTGGCATTATGCTATGAGTTTGTGCCTTTGCTGAGGACACTAGAACCGGGCTTGCCTCCCTTCTAAGCAGAAACAATTTCTGCCACAACCACTGATCTCTCTAATAGTATTGACTTGGTAAAGGGCATTTACACATGTAACTTGATCCAGTGAATGTCTATGCTCTGCTTTTGCTCCTGGTGATTTTAAATTCCTTTTCCTTTTTAAAAGACATATTAAAAATGTATTGTTGAATCAAATTCCAAGGGATTCCACCCCTGTGGACTTATGGCTTTATTTAACTGAATTAAAAAGCCTTGATTTATCCAAAATTGTATTATAGAGTGTAGAATGAATACTAGAGTGATAAGTTGCAATTATTTGAAGACCCTGGTGATATACTCTACTTATCTTGGATTAGCTAAGAATTCTATGTATACAGTTGGAAAAATGGCATATATGCATCTCTCTTGAACCTGATTGAACCTGACTGAAGACCTAACATACTTTGTTTCTTCTAGAGTGTGCTTTTCCTGCCTCACAGTTACATCGATAATTCTGGCATGTCCTCAAAGATGACTCATGGCCCTGGATATGAAGAACTATTGACTTCTTAGGAAAAAAGGGAGAAATATTAATCAGAAAGTTGATTCTTATGATAATATGGAAAAGTTAACCGTTATAAAAAAGCAAAGCTTGAGTTTCCCAAATGTAAGCTTTTAAAGTAATGAACATAAAAAAAAAAAAAAAACATTATTTCACTGTCATTTAAGATATGTGTTCATTGGGGATCTCTTGATTTGCCTGACATTGACTTCAGCAAAAGCAAAGAGCTGTAAATTACCATTTACTAGACTAGCCAAATAGTCTGAATTTCCAGAAAACTAGGCAGAATGATCCTTCAATGGATCTCAGTGAAGCAAAGGGCACAACCTTTTATTGTACCCCTTAATTGTCAACAGTCAACAGGAGTTAACTGACTTGTTGTGGTGCTCAGACTCTTTTATACTGGTGCCGGTGTTTTATCCCGTGGATTTTACTCATTAGTGTGAAAAGGCAAGCCCCATACGATGAAGTCTCAGGGTCCATGAAAGTAGCTGGCTTCAAAATAAAATCTTTGAGTGCATATTTTGTTTTGACACTTATTTTGTTGTTTTTCCTTTAAACACAGAATAAGTCAACAATGACAGGCATAAACGCAAATTTGAACTCCATTTTCTCCCCACCAAATATTCAAGCAAAACTAATGAGCAAACAAAAGCTAACCAGGAATACTTATTTGTTATGAGGCAACGACCAGTTGATACTTATTTTCTTATTGCAAGAAAGACCAATTGTTTGTGTATAAATGTTAAGTCTCAGCATGTGCGCACGCACACACACACACGTAGAAAAGTATTTCAATTTTACATGAGCTCTATTTCGTTGAAAGAACTGGTCGTGTTTCTCTTGCTTTTACCCACAGTAGCAGGGGTCATACCTGCTGTATCAGATATCCTGATACTCAGACAGCTTTTCTGCTGTTTTTTTTCCCAGTCTGAAACTGGACTGTCAGATTCTTTGATTTTAGCTTTATCTTCAAACTCTCGTTCATTATGTCTTCTCCCTGTCCATTGCACCCCCCACTGACACACACCATTTCTTTTGTTTATTTACCTATTGTGGACATTCAGCTTTTATTGGCACTTATTGGATACGAGACACTACGTCAAATAAGAGAAACAGAGATGACAATGAAATTAGGGATGTTTACCAGGCACTAATTATTATTTGAACACAGAATAAAGCAAACTTCTGCCTAAAAGAATGTAGGGGATAAACAGGTGTGTGTGTGAGAGAGAGAGAGTCCTTCCTTTGAAAATCCACCTCCCCCATATCAATCACATGGTGCCACCTTCTGCCACAGGAGATAACTATAACCCAGAGTCCACAATTGGTGTATTCATCTACTGTACTCACACTCCAGCTTTGTTCCTCACCCCCTGCCACCATGTCTTCACCACCACCACAGGACTCTGGATACCAGAAGTCTTACTGATTACACAGTCAAACTTCTGGTCTTCAAAGTTGCCCCCAGGTCTCTCTTCAGCTTTGACTTGTTTATCAGAAAAGGCATCCAGTCCTTTAGGCAACACTCAAAACCACCTTTTATCCTAGGCTCAACCTCACTGCTATGTCAGTCACTGATATATTTTCTTTCAAGTAGCAATGCCCCTTTAGCCCAAGTCAAGTGAGAATGATGCCTACCTTGAGACAGAAGATGTATTGAGATAACCTTTGTAAAGCAGTTACCATTATAGCGGACACATGAGAGATGCTCAGTGAACTTGAGTTTTATTATGTGTTTACTTCCCTTTGCTTTTCATTTCCACAGTCCAACTTTCCTTCCCTTTCACTCCCATTCTCTATGTCTAAAATTAACTTCAACCCCAATACATCACTGGGATTTGGACCCTAATTATACTCATCAAATCTTTCATTTCTTCAAGAAAGTCTGGGACAGGCACAGTGGCTTATGCCTGTAACCCCAGCACTTTGGGAGATTGAAGCGGGCAGATTGCTTGAGTCTAGGAGTTTGAGATGAGCCTGGGGACCATGACCAAACCCTAAATCTACAAAAAGAAAAAAAATCAGCCAGGTGTGGTGACACATGCCTGTAGTCCCAGCTACTCAAGAGGCTGAGGCAGGAAAATCACCTGAAACTGAGAGGTTGAGGCTCATTGAGCCATGATCTTGCCACTGCACTCTAGCCTGGTGGACAGAGTGAGACTTTGAAAAAAAAAAAAAGAAAGGAAAAAAAGAGAGAAAGAAAGTTGTAGAATGCTCTAAATAAGGTAACTCAGACTGTTTAGAGAAAACATGTTTTCTCTTCCCTTTGCAGGAGAAAGATTTTAGAATTATTGGACTTTCCCAATTTCTGTACAATTGACTCTACTGACACCTTGTGGTGATAATGAGGAACAACTTTCCTCCCAAGAGAAATAGAAAAAGGCAAACCAAGGTATCTAGAATTCACTGGAGGTAGCTAATTTAACCATAGGAAATCACACTTGCCACTTTTGTCCTTTACAGTGTCTCCACATGTCATCAGTGAGGAGAAACTATGCATTTTTCAAAAATTCTTTATTATTATAAGGAAAGTGGCTGTGCTTAAGTCAGGAGTAGGCCAAGGTAGACATCCATTATGGTATGACACAGCGGGTTTGGAGCGCAGGTGCACAACCCCATGCATTATATAGCTGTTTAATATAACCTGTTTGTGTGAGCTCATACCTGGCTTTGAGCCACTACGTCAGTGACTAATGTAACTGCACTGCTGACCCTGTAGGACAGGAGAGAGAATAAAGCCATGTCCCAACTGCCTACAATCCAAGTATTCTTTTAGCTACCCACTACCTGTCCACCACCTCCCCTCAGAACCCAGCTCAGGTTGGAACCTGTCAATTGGTGTATTCAGTAGGCTCCCAAGATGAATGAGCCCTCAGCCTCAATGATCCCAGGTCAGCCATGTGGCCCCAGCATCGGTTGTGGTACCTGGTGGCAGTCATGCTGCTAGGATGGGCCTTGGAGGAAACATTGATGGTGGTGGACAGGTCCCCTGTGAGCATGGAGAAGACACTGAAGTACCTGGAAGCACAGGGCAATCAGAGGACAATGCCTTTGCTGGCAGAGTTCAATGGGTGTTTTTGACTATACTATGGTAAGTGCACACTCAGTCCCTGCAGGGTGCAGCAAAGGTAGGGGACCTCCAGGCACAAACAGAACACCTGGAGGCCCAGATACAGAGCTTGGAATGAGAATTAGAGGCTGCCATTACTGTGGGCTTGGGCCTACCATCCTGGTCAGAGACCCCTGCTCAGTCTGATACTGAGGAAGAAGAATGTCAGTTGCAGGTTTGCCCAGTGGTCCATCAGAAAATAGAGCAGGAACAGCCATTGGAGTCCCAGGGTTGGGCTTGGGGACCCCCTACCATGACACAGCAGATGTCATATGGTGCCTATACCCCAATTATGTTGTGGGAATTATATAAACAGTGTCAGCAGCACTCAGGGGAACCTCTACCTGCCTGGATGCCTCATCTTTGGGATGAGGGAGCCAACAGCATCATCTGCTCTGCCTCTGAAATGGAAAAACTGGCCTCCATTACGACTCATCCCTCCCTCCATCAGTGATTGCAGGTGATCAAGCAGTTAGCACAAGGCAAGGAGACCACACCCTAATTGAATGGCTGATGGTGGCCATTTGAAAGGTATGGGAAAATGACAAGGAAATACCAGAAACTGTGAGTAAATGGCAGTCATCGCTAGATTTAGTGTAAGTAATTCAGGAGAGATGGATTCAGGGTTCAGGAGATGGGTTCAGGTTTCAGAATCTGGGTTCAAGACTCCATGGTGAACTCCAGCTACTCGGGATGCTGAGGCAGGAGAATGGCTTGAACCTGCGAGGTGGAGGTTGCAGTGAGCCAAGATCATGCCATTGCACTCCAGCCCAGGTGACAAGGTGAGACTCCATCTCAAAAAAAAAGAAAAGGGGCGGAGCAAGATGGCCGAATAGGAACAGCTCCAGTCTCCAACTCCCAGCGCAAGCAACAAAGAAGACCGGTGATTCCTGCATTTTCAACTGAGGTACTGGGGTCATCTCACTAGGAAGTGCCGGACAATCGGTGCTGGTCAGTGGCTGCAGCCCGACCAGCGAGAGCTGAAGCAGGGCGAGGCATCGCCTCACCTGGGAAGCGCAAGGGGGAAGGGAATCCCTTTTCCTAGCCAGGGGAACTGAGATACACAATACCTGGAAAATCGGGTAACTCCCACCCCAATAATGCGCTTTAAGCAAACGGGCAGACCAGGAGATTATATGCCACACCTGGCCGGGAAGGTACCGCGGCCACGGAGCCTCCCTCATTGCTAGCACAGCAGTCTATGATCTAACCGCAAGGCAGCAGCAAGGCTGGGGGAGGGGCGCCCACCATTGCTGAGGCTTAAGTAGGTACACAAAGCCGCTGGGAAGCTCGAACTGGGTGGAGCTCACAGCAGCTCAAAGAAACCTGCCTGTCTCTGTAGACTCCACCTCTGGGGACAGGGCACAGCTAAAGAACAACAACAACAAAAGCAGCAGAAACCTCTGCAGACGCAAATGACTCTGTCTGACAGCTTTGAAGAGAGCAGTGGATCTCCCAACACAGAGGTTGAGATCTGAGAAGGGACAGACTGCCTGCTCAAGTGGGTCCCTGACCCCTGAGTAGCCTAACTGGGAGACATCCCCCACTAGGGGCAGTCTGACACCCCACACCTCACAGGGTGGAGTACACCCCTGAGAGGAAGCTTCCAAAGTAAGAATCAGACAGGTACACTCGCTGTTCAGCAATATTCTATCTTCTGCAACTTCTGCTGCTGATACCCAGGCAAACAGGGTCTGGATGGACCTCAAGCAATCCCCAGCAGACCTGCAGCTGACAGTCCTGACTGTTAGAAGGAAAACTATCAAACAGCAAGGACACCTATACCAACACCCCATCAGTACGTCACTATTATCAAAGACCAGAGGCAAATAAAACCACAAAGATGGGGAAAAAGCAGGGCAGAAAAGCTGGAAATTCAAAAAATAAGAGCGCATCTCCCCCTGCAAAGGAGCACAGCTCATTGCCAGCAACGGATTGAAGCTGGTCAGAGAATGACTTTGACGAGATGAGAGAAGAAGGCTTCAGTCCATCAAACTTCTCAGAGCTAACGGAGGAATTCCGTACCCAGCGCAAAGAAACTAAAAATCTTGAAAAAAGAGTGGAAGAATCGACAGCTAAAATAATTAATGCAGAGAAAGTCATAAACGAAATGACAGAGATGAAAACCATGACACGAGAAATACGTGACAAATGCACAAGCTTCAGTAAC
>NC_045446.1:13420384-13482479 GCF_002776525.5 Piliocolobus tephrosceles
CACAATGAGATACCATCTCACACCAGTTAGAATGGCAATCATTAAAAAATCAGGAAACAACAGGTGTTGGAGAGGATGTGGAGAAATAGGAACACTTTTACACTGTTGGTGGGATTGTAAACTAGTTCAACCATTATGGAAAACAGTATGGCAATTCCTCAAGGATCTAGAACTAGATGTACCATATGACCCAGCCATCCCACTACCGGGTACATACCCAAAGGATTATAAATTATTCTACTACAAAGACACATGCACACGTATGTTTATTGCGGCACTATTCACAATAGCAAAGACTTGGAATCAACCCAAATGTCCATCTGTGACAGACTGGATTAAGAAAATGTGGCACATATACACCATGGAATATTATGCAGCCATAAAAAAGGATGAGTGTGCGTCCTTTGTAGGGACATGGATGCAGCTGGAAACCATCATTCTTAGCAAACTATCACAAGAAGAGAAAACCAAACACCGCATGTTCTCACTCATAGGTGGGAACTGAACAATGAGATCACTTGGACTCGGGAAGGGGAACATCACACACTGGGGCCTATCATGGGGAGGGGGGAGGGGAGAGGGATTGCATTGGGAGTTATACCTGATATAAACGATGAATTGATGGGTGCTGATGAGTTGATGGGTGCAGCACACCAACATGGCACAAGTATACATATGTAACAAACCTGCACGTTATGCACATGTACCCTAGAACTTAAAGAATAATAAAAAAATAAAATTAAAAAAAAAGAATAAAAGAAAAATAAAAAAAAAAGAATATCTTTTGTTAAAGTATTTGACTTTTGTCCTTCACTCCTGAAGTCACTCCTAAAAGATAAAGTCTTTTGTTATTTGCAACAAGTGCTTTAAAATATTCGTAAGCTTAAGTTAATAAGGCAATTTTTAGAAAGCCCTAGAACCAACTGGATGGAGGGCTGATTCCCAGGGGAACCATTCATTGTGCCCAGAGGGTTGGATTTTTTAGTCTCAACCCTCAACTTCCATGAAGGGGAGAGGGGCTGAAAATTAAGTTAATCACCAAAGGCCAATGGTTCAATTAGTCATGCCCATATAATAAAGCCTTCAGAAAACCCAGAAGGACAGGTTTTGGAGGGTTTCCAGGCAATGCACAGGCTTACAAGAAGGTAAATAAGAACTCAATGTGCAGGGAGTTTAGCACATTCCATGAGGACAGAAGCTCCTGTGCTTGGGACCCTTCTGGACCTTGCCCTATATACCTCTTCATCTGGTTGGTTGTTTTGCAAAAGAAAAGAAACTTTTTATCTGTGAAATGTGATCTCCCTTTCAAATTATCAAGCCCAGAGAGACATGGAAATCAGACCACAGTCACGTCCCAGCCTCTCCTCCTTGAGCTACGTAATCATTTTAAGCCACTTGCTATATGGACTCTAGATTGAGTCACATCAATAGCTATAAATTAACATAATGACACCATATGCAGGTAACATAATTCGAACCCTATAGCCAATCATGAATCCATGTTATCTCTGTAAATCAATGCAAATTTCTGAAAAGAGAACTTTTGTCATCACCTCCCCTAATTCTACCTTTTCTCTTTAAAAACGTGAGCCTTTTCTTTGTTCTCAGGAGCACTTCCCAGTGTTTGCTGGGCTTCAGTCCTCAACCTTAGTCAAAATACACTCTCTACCTATATTAATTGTGTCTTGGTTTCTTTGTTTAGGTCAACAGTATCCTTTATTATTTCCTTTATAATACACTGATAAACATGTTTCCCTGAGATCTGTGAGGTGCTCTAGCAAATTAGTTAAGTCCAAGATTGGGGGCATGGGATCCCTGATTTATAGTGGGTGAGTCAGAAGTACAGGCAAAATAACCCAGGGCTTCTGGTCAGCATTGGAAATGGGGAAAAGTCTTGTGAGACTGAGCCCTCAAACCATGGAATCTGATATTATCTCCAGGTTAGATGGTATCTCAACAGAATTGAAGGACACCCAGCTGGTGTTCACGCCAGAAATGATTGCTTGCTTTTTTGGTGGGGAGAAATCCCCACACATTCGGTTGCAGAAGTCTATGTTGATTATTCTGGTGTGACAGCAGAGGGAAAACAGTTTGAGTTGTTCTTTCTACGTTTTTGGAAGAATTATGTAAAACAGCAATCTATCTTAAAAACAGTTTCCTGTGATATCCTGCTGGGTCTGACCCTCAGTCCCTGACAGAGCGATGGATGAATGGAGTACACAGACACAGGATTTTTGCCTGTCCGTGTGGGTAGGGGACCGGGCTGCTCAAAGACACTGAGGAGGGTGCCATAAAGAGTCAGCAGCTACAGCCTCAACAAGCCAGCATTGTGGGCATTTATTCAGTACAGATTTAATGACAAAGGCCTTGAGTAATTAACATGGTTGGGCCCCGCCCCCAGGGAGAACAGTCCTGCATGCAGATAATTAAAGGCCAAGTTCCAAGACCTAAGTAAACTAACTTACTTAGATCAATTCCATTGTGCTTCCTTGTTATCTACTCTGAGAGAATTCAGCTGCCTTCAGCTACATCCTTTCCTGAAGCTTTTGCAAAACCTCTGCTTCCTCCTATAATTTTTCCCACCACCTGACTGATCTTCTATAATTTCCAACTTAATTTTTCTTGAAATCTAAAATTTTTCTAATTATTTAGAGCCAAAGACCAATATTAAGATCAAAGTAATACAGGTTAACCAGCCTAGAGATCAAATGCTTACAGTTAAAACAATAGGTCTCAAAATACAGACATCCAGGATTGATGATTATGAAGACAGAAAAGAGAATTAAACAACATTAAACTGTTTGATGGAGAGGATGGTTCCTCAGCCTGTAACCACAATGTGGACAACATTCAATCCCAAGGTACAATGAACTAAAAGCAAGCAGTTATCAATTGTTAAGTGCACTATTATTCACTGAGAAATTTCCATATGTTTAGCCTGCATCAGATCATATTTGGTGTGGAATTTTAGAACATGTACCCTACCTCAAATATTCTCTTAGAAAAAACTGTCAATTATCTAGGAAAGTATGTTATTTAGGCTCTAATATAAAATATTGTCCAGTGTTTCACAAACTATGAACTTTAAATCCTTGGACATTTAGAAAGACAGAGGAGAACAGATAACATTTATTGCAAGGATTCTTAAATTCATATATCTCAATGTATTTTTGAAAAATTAGCAAATAAAGAGACCACTTCCTTGTACTTGTCTCGTAGCTACCTGTTCTGTAAACAACCTTCCCGCCTTTGCTGTGCCCAGACAAGTCCAGATATGCCTTCCTGCCTAGTAACGGACAGTCTCTCTTCCTTCCCACCTAATAGACCCTATTCAATTTTAAACTTTAGCCAATCAAACTAGCCTAGATTGTGAGGTCCAACCCCAGCCATTGGGGAAAGAACACAGAAGTGTTAGGAACTGCCTTAGAGTTAACAACACCTGCCCTACCCCACTCGGTGTGCTCTTGGGATCGTGACTGCGCAAGCTGCACCCTTCTGCAGAAGTAAACTTGCCTTGCTGAGAAATCTTTTGTTTCAGTGCTCATTTTCTTTATGACTCCAAGCTCTTATTTTTTAACATAGGCATAGCTTAAACTTCTATTTGCTCTTCACTGCACTTGCAGGTATAATTTCTCATCCACCACACTTCAAATGGTATCCAAGAAAAACAATGTGTGGTACTTATGTGACTGAAAATTCTGATTATGTGGTGACTATTGAAAGTTCACCTCGAAGATAATTGCGTATAGCAGTACAGTCAGTCCCCAGTAATCTTCCTGTTCCTGTCTTAGAAACATTACTCAAAATATCTTTAAACTATCAAGAAAGAAAAATGTCAACACTGGGCTGCTGCAATTGATAAGAACCCTAAAAGGATAAACTAGTGAAAAGAGAAGAAATGTATCAGTATCTGAAAAATCTCCCTCCTTTCCTAATGACATTTCTCAAATCGTGTTAATTTGTTGAACACTCTAAACCCCTTGAATCACTAAGAGGTTGAAGGCTGCAGAAACAGGTGTCACAGATGCCTGATGGCTCAGCCACATTTTGAAAATGATCTGGACAGTGAACTTAATTCAAACTAATTGGGACAACAATTAAGTATACTGAATGCTCTAAAACCACGTAGGGGACAAAGGAAAAATTTTCCTTTCACCTTCTGAAAGTTCACTGAAAAAAACCCACAAAAGAAGATTAATTGGAGAAAAGGCATACAAATTTATTAACATGCACAGGGAAGAACCAGAGTGATTACTCCTATGCCTTAATGGGGTTTAGAAGCTTATATGCCATCTTGAGGTTACAGAAAGAAAGAGGGCTTGGATTGAAACCACCTTTGCAAAAATTATAACTGAGGAAATTACGACAGTGAAAGAAATCAGACCTAACCGACTCCATCTTGCTTCTAACTTTTAAGCTGTCCTTGTTCATTTCTGAATGTAGGCCGAGCTAACCTTGGGAAGGAATTTAGTTTATGGCTTGACTCTGAAACAGAATTAATAACAGTCCTTTCCCAAAAGACCACACACATGTGGCCTGAGACAAATACATATTTGACTTCTTCCTCTACTCTATGTCTAGTTTTATGTTATGTAAAATGAAGATTTACTAAGCACAAGATGAATGCACAATTGACTGTTCCTCTGTCCTCTCCTTTCACATGTAACATGTGGATTCAGTGAGCACTAATCGAAGCCTCATACGGATATGAACACTTATCTCACTACCTACCCTCCTTTTTTCCTTTCCTCTTTCCCCTATGCCGCTCTTTCCCCCTTCAATATTGAAGTCCTCAAAGCCTTTTTGGAAAAAACACAGGTCACACATCCTGCTGTAGCTTGTGTCTTTTTTCCCAGGTGGATCCTCAAACATAGTGAAATAAACCTCTGAATTGATTGACACCTGCCTCAGACACACTTTCTGGTTTATATCCATTCTCCCCTTCTTTTCATTTCCTGCTTCAAGGAAATTCATGTGTTATGCTGCCCCCACTTTAATCACCAAAATTTTCAGAATCCATAATCTGGATCCTATTTGTGTCTATAACCCAAGTCGGCCTCCGTTATGGAATCACAAAGCTCAGAGCAAGCCAAGAGAATGACTAAGAGCAAGAACGCTGGTCCCATCTGGACCCTACCTGAAGCTCTCTTTGCCCAATTTGTTTCTTCATTTGTAAAGTAGAGATAATAAGATTCTGGGGTTTTTTGTTGTTGTTGTTTCTACTTGTAAGGATTAAATCAGCAGTTTCAATCTTTTTGACACCAGGGACCAGTTTTGTGGAATACAATTTTTCCATGGACTACGGCGGGGGGGATGGTTTCAGGATGACTCTAGTTCATTAAATTTATTGTGTGCTTTTTTTCTATTATTATTATGTTGTAACATATAATGAAATAATTATAGAAGTCACCGTAAGGTAGAATCAGTGGGAGCCGTGTTTGTTTTCCTGCAACTAAATGGTCCCGTCTGGGAAAAGTATATCAACTTTTAAGTACATCACTTTTAAGTATATTAATTCACCTGGCACTATAAAGCATGCCAACAGATGCAGCGTATCATTGTCACTTGCCACTCACTGATAGGGTTTTCATATGAGTCTGCAAGCAATTGATTTATTACAGTCTCTGTGCAGTCACACCTCTCTGCTAATGTTAATCTGTACTGCAGCCGCACCCCAGCACTAGCGTCATTGCCTCAGCTCCACCTCAGACCATTAGACATTAGATTCTCATAATGAGCACGGAGCCTAGATCCCTCACGTACGAGTTCACAATAGGGTTCACATTCCCATGAGGATCTAATGCAGCTGCTGATCTGGCAGGAGGTGGAGCTCAGGCAGTGATGTGACCAATGGGAGTGACTGTAAATACAGATCTAGCTTCCCTGGTTGCCTGCTGCTTACCTCCTGCTGTGTGGCCCAGTTCCTAGCAGGCCACCAGTCCACGGCCTGGGGGTTGGGGGCCCCTGGATTAAATGACCCCATTATATAAACAGATTTTTGTCCTTTTCCTCCTGTGGTTGATCATGCCATATAAGTGGCTGATTTGTAAATGGGCTTATGCTTCTTTCCACCAGCTTCAGTGATCTATTTTTTAAAAATGAAATAAAATCCACTTATGAGAGGAAGAAGAAGAAATCTACTACTTTTATTTAATTGGCTTATACTTGCTTCTCCACCTTCCCCAAAATGCTTAGGTGCCAGGCAACCCCCTGGAATGTGTAGCATGGCGATCTCACTGGAACTTGTAGCCCGTCAATCTCACTCATCTCTTTCTTTCACCTCACTCATCTAACCATTTTCTCATTCTCACTAGATTGTGTAAGATGATCACAAACCCAACAGTGAGTACCTGCTGGCTTACACATGTAAAAGCTCACAAGTAGGGCAGACCTTAAGAATAGTTTGCAGTAGAAATTCAAGATATCACAAGTGCTCCACATCCAATTTCCTACTCTTCTGAATTCTGCTCTTCTCTGAGTGATAGCTGCATCTTCAGGCTGAATGCCTTTTTAAAAACACCAAAGATTTCAGAGGTCTAGCCCTCAGATGTGTGTACCACATAATAGAGGAAAAGAAGACCTTTTTTTTTTTTTTTTTTTTTTTTTGATACGGAGTCTCGCTCTGCCGCCCAGGCTGGAGTGCTGTGGCCGGATCTCAGCTCACTGCAAGCTCCGCCTCCTGGGTTTAAGCCATTCTCCTGCCTCAGCCTCCCGAGTTGCTGGAACTACAGGCGCCCGTCACCGCGCCCAGCTAGTTTTTTGTATTTTTTAGTAGAGACGGGGTTTCACCGTATTAGCCAGGATGGTCTCGATTTCCTGACCTCGTGATCCGCCCGTCTCGGCCTCCCAAAGTGCTGGCATTACAGGCTTGAGCCACCGCGCCTGGCCTGAAAAGAAGACCTCTTGTCCAAGCATTTCAAACTTTGGTCCATATTTGCCTGAATCAATCAATATGGTCAGTGGGACAGACTTAATTGATTATCTCAGCAATTCTCAAATATTTCGATCTTAAAAGTTTTCACTCTTAAGAATGATTGAAGGCCCCCAAAAGTTTTTGGTTTTGTAAGTTGTATCTAACAGTTATCTACTGTATTAGAAATTAATACTGAGAAAATTATAAAATGTTTATTATTTAAAGATAGTAATAAACCAATTATGTTAAATAACATTTAATAACATATAATAAGTTTTCTAAACAAACAAAACAGAAAGAAAACATCCTACATGTGTGGCATCACATTACACTTTTACAAGTCTTTTAATGCTAGACTTAATAGAAAACATCTAGATTCTAATTTTGATTCATTGTTTAACCTGTTGTAATATAATAGTTAAGGTAGCTTCTAAAATATTTACAATTCACTTATGAGACAAGAAGAGTAAAAAGGCTAAGTAACGTTTTAGCATTACTGTGAAAATAGTTTTGATATCATGGACCATGCAAAGGTCTTGGGGACCCTCAGTGTTCCCTGAAATAAATTTTGCTATATTCACTCATCCTTAGAGACATGCTATCCATTGAACCTGGAGATGATAGAATCATCCTGAAAAGATCATTTTGTACTTTTTCATAGGAAAATGAGGCTATTTTGAAAGAGGAACTCAAATCTGGTAAATAGTTGAGCGTAAAAAAGAAAAAAAAAAATCAGGGAAGGTGCCCATTCAGCTATATGATTCAGTGGTGTATGTCTTTTTTTTTTTTTTAATGCTATTTTTGTCATCCTAACTCCATAATTGTGGTTTATCAAGTGTAGCAAATATACCACACAACTGCAAGATGTTAATAAAAGGGGAAACTGTTGAGGGCAGAGGAGTATTGGGGAACTCTCTGTACTCTGCTTAATTTTTCTGTAAATTTAAAACTGCTCTAAAAATAAATTAGATACTTTGAAGGCTGACGTGAGAGGATGGATTGAGCCCAGGAGTTTAAACCTGCAGTGAGCTATGCTTGCATCACTGCAATGAAGTCTGGGCAACAGAGTAAGAGCTTGTCTCTAAAAAAATAAGTACATAAATAAATAATGAATGAATAAATAAATATTAATTTAAATATAGAATATATTGATTGGAAAGAAATATTAATTAGCAAATGACATGATCCAATACTACAATGCCAATACAAAATTGTTTCTGTATACTGATAATCATCTTAATATCAACTATTATACAATTTACAGAAGCATCAAAAATATAAAATAGGTATAAATCTAATGACAGATGTATATGATGGTTAATACTGAGTATCAACTTGATTGGATTGAAGGATGCAAAGCATTGTTCTTGGGTGTGTCTGTGAGGGGGTTGTCAAAAGAGATTAACATTTCAGTCAGTGGACTGGGAGAGGCAGACCCACCCTCAATGTGGGGGGCACCATCTCATCAGCTGCCAGTTCAACTAGAATAAAGCAGGTAGAGAAACATGGAAAGACTACACTGGCTAAGTCTTCTGGCCTCCATCTTACTCTTTTGCTGGATATTTCCTGCCCTTGAACATCAGACTCCAAGTTCTTCAGCTTTTGGACTCTTGGACTTACATTAGTGATTTGCCAAGGGCTCTCAGGCCTTCAGCCACAGACTGAAGTCTGCATTATCGGCTTCCCTACTTCTGAGGTTTTGGGACTCGGACTGGTTTCCTGGCTCCTCAGCTTGCAGGCTGCCCTTGTGATCATGTGACTCAATTCTCCTAATAAACTTCCCTTCATGTATACATTTATCCTATTAGTTCTGTCCCTCTAGAGAACCCTGACTAATACAATGTAAAAACCTCAACATGGCTTCTGAGAATCTCTCTATCCTTCAGATGAAGAAGCTGGACTGGTTTTATGGTGTATGCAATTCTTGCTCATTCAGCTTAGGATTCTCCCTCAGATTTTCATGTATGGCTCTATGCCTGCCAAAATGCAGATTTCAGCTCTCACATCACTTCCTCAGGTTCCCTGTCTACTGTATAATAATAATTTTGAGCTTTAACTACATTATCATCAACATTATCATCACTTTGCCATCATTATATCTGGGTTTCATATATAAATTGTGACACCAGTTTTTCCCACAAGATGTGAGACAGATACTGTTACTATCTCCATTTGCAGGTGAGGGAACACAAGCAAAGTTAAGATTCAGCAAAAGGCCCAGAGTCACGCAGTTACCAGGCTCTCACCCCACCTACTACTCTCTATCCTGTTACTTAAATAGATTTTCTTCACAGTATTATTCACTTCCTAAGATTATATTTATGACATATGTATAACTGTATCTATGCATATGTGTATACATGTATGAATGCATTTAGTTTTCAACATGCTTATTTTCTGACTTGCCTACTTTAAGGACAGAGAACTTCTTGTTCAAGTTTGTGTCTTCCGGAGTGAAAATGAGCCCTAGAAAGTCTGGCCCTTCATAAATAATTTGTGAATTGATGAATGAAATCAATAGTAATCTCCTCATTGCTCCTGGGCTGTATCCTTGTGGATTTTACTTTAAAAGAGAGAGGTGATTATTACCTTTGTCAGGTAATTAGAATAGCAATAAGTGTGTGTGTGTGTGTGTGTATGTGTGTGTGTGTGTGTGTGTCTCCCTATCATCCCCTCCCTGCTACCCATCCAAGACTCTAATAACCACAATTCTACTCTCTTCTTCTAGGAACTCAACGTTTTCTTGGGGGGTACATTCTCATCCCTAGGCACTCTTCTAAATAGTTTACATTTATTAACTCAGTGGTTTCTCACAGTGACCTTATGAGATAGGTTCTATTATACACATTTTACAGAAGAAATTTACAGGCAGATGGAACACAGGAGAGAACCTTGTTTATCTGGCTCTTTCCTTGTAATTCTACTTTAACCTGGAGTAACTCATTCTATTTGCAGCCTAATGTGTTAAATGTTTATCCAGCTTTTAGCAGTGTAGTAGTCACAAGCAGACAGGGTCTCTCTAATTTGAATACTTAATCTTGGCTTTTAAATCACTAAGTTTGCTTTGAAAAGCTTTTTTATTGTTCTAAGTGCTTCCCCAAATGCCATAAATAACTAAGCTATTCTAGAATCCTGTCATCTTTCCTTTGGGTTTTATAAATCTTCCGAATAACAGGCATATGCGTTAAGTTCTAAGATTCAATAAACAGTGTTTAGAATTACTCCTTTTTTATCGTGTAACCATATTTCTGCTGGAGAAAATCTCACAATCCACTTTTTTTCCTTTTATTTTTAGTTGACACATAATCGTGCATATTTATGGGGAACAGAGTGATATTTTCATACCTGTGTATACTGTACAGTGATCAAATAAAGGCAATTAGCATATCCATCAACTCAAACATTTATCATTTCTTTGTATTGGGAACATTCAAAATTCTCTTTTTAAACATATAAAATAAACGATTGTTAACTATATTCACCCTACAGTGCTAAAGAACACTAGAATTTATTCTTCCTATCTAGCTGCAATTTTGTATTCATTAACCAATCTGTCCCTATCCTCCCCTTCCTACTACCTATCCAACCCCCTAATAACCATAATTTTAGTCTCTTTTTCTAGGAACTCAATGTTTTTTTAGATCCCACATATGAGTAAGAACATGTTCAACATCCTCTTGGACACTACAAATTTTACCTTTCAGGGTCTGTGTTTTCAAAATTTGGTTTTTCATATTGATTTTTTAAATAAGTCAGGAGTCAATTTTTTTGTGAGTGACATATTTCCAACTTGAACTAGTTTTACAACCAATAGGACTTGTTAGCTCCTATTTTTGGTAAGACTCCTGAAATAAACCAAGGAGAAAACTGGATGAAAAACATTTAGAACAGCCAACAAGAATCTCTTGCCATTTCTTGTCCTTCTGACCTACTTCGCTGTGACCTACTTTTCTCTCACCGTAGGAGAGTTTTGTTGATAAGGCAAGAACAGCAAGTTTCAGGGTTTTATCAAAGACATTCTAACACAGCATCTACAGAATGGCACAGTAGTTCATTTTCACATTAATCCCCTGTCACAAACAATGATAGAAAAATAATGCAATTGACAGCTTACAGAAACATTATTCTTCAATATGATGGTTATCCACTAGAGAAGAGAAAAACGTGAATTTCCAAGGAAAAATAATATGAGGGTCTACTCATAAAACTGGGAAAAATGTCCCAGTTTTCTCCTGATGTCTTAGAAAAGATCGAGAATACCGAAATTGCATTCCCAGGCCCTCAGTCAGGCTTATTTACAAATTCAGAACTCAAAATTGAGTTCGAGAAGTGCAATAATGTTTCTAAAACTGAAACAGGAGATTGCAAAATGGAAAATTAAGACTTCACTGTTGCACCTGGGGTCAAATCCTCCTTTATGGCTAAATCACCCAGTGCCCTTGGCATGCCCTTGTCACATGCCATTTTCAGGATTGATCTTCAGGTGAATATGAAGATGGATTGATCTTCAGGTGAATATGAAGATGTGCTGCCCAGATGCGCCTTCAAGGAAGGACTTACTTCCCAGGGGTGAGAAATGCAGTGAGCAAACTCTGTATTGGTCTGCCTCAAATTTAGAGAGATGCTTCAACTCATGTCAAAACCTCCCAGGCAAGCCATATCAGATGACTGAGGAAGGCAGGAGTATAAACAAGCTTGGCCATTTCTACATGGTAAGAACAGTATGGACTGGGCGCATTGGCTAAGGCCTGTAATCCCAGCACTTTGGGAGGCCGAGGCGGACGGATCACGAGGTCAGGAGAGCGAGACCATCCTGGCTAACACGGTGAAACCCCGTCTCTACTAAAAACACAAAAACAAAATTAGCCGGGCGTGGTGGTGGGCACCTGTATTCTCAGCTACTTGGCAGGCTAAGGCAGGAGAATGGCGTGAACTCAAAAAGCGGAACTTGCAGTGAGCCGAGCTGGCACTACTGCACTCCAGCGTGGGCGACAGAGCAAGACTCTGTCTCAAAAAAAAAAAGAACAGTCTGAAGGGTCATCCTCACCCCAGAATCCCTTGCAGATTAGTCAAGTCTTCTCAGGTCTGCCTCTCATTTCACACTTCAACAGTTTTGCTTCTTCCACAAGGATTTTCATGACCGTTATAGCACCCAGAGGCCCAAATACCAAGGCAACTCTTCCTGAACAGTTAGAACTTGCTCTGGATTTGCTCTGATTCGTGTATTTGGGCTCCTTTGGATTGCCAGCTCCTCAAAAGAGATGTTGTCTTATATGTGTGAATTGTAATAACTTATAAAAGTTATACGGCTGGCCCAGATGAGGATGCAATAATTGTCTGAAGAATTAATGGGGTAATTATTTAATTTTAGAAGTAAATGGGAGAGATATGGTCACAAATATGCTCCTCAGAATGAAGAGGCGATACGGCAGCAAAACAAAATCATATTGTCCTCTTTTAAAAATATAATTAAATACCCCACTATTCCTAAAAGGAAATATTTGATACCAATCATAGTCTAGAGTACCTAGAGAAAGGAAAAAAAAAAGTATTTGGAGAAGGAAAAGCTTTTCCAAAATATCAGCACCAGAACATCAAGTAATCACTTGAGAGTCAGTTTTTCTACTCTATGTCGTCATTAGAGGGGGTTCCTAGTGATAGGCAGATCATTTGTGTATCAAAATTTCAGGCTTCCTGGATTGACATTGACCACACTCAGTGTATCTTCAACTAGACAGGTATTCCATGGCAATAAAGTCTATGCAATCCTACCCCCAAACTTCAAGAAATCTGAGAGACCAAAGAAAGAGGCTGACATATCCAGTTTCTCAGAAAGAATCATTTAATAGAGACTTAGGAACAGAAGCCATGACTATGTCACATACAGCAAAGTGACAAGATGACGGATTGCTGTGCCATTACCGCCAGACCCAGGGTTTATATACCGTAGGGAATGAATGTGTACGAAGACACAACAGGAATGAGACTCGGCACTCCCAACCCCACTAATGCATTTTTTTCAGACCTGCTTGTCCTGCATGCTGCCCCTGGGGTGCTGGGACACAGCCCAAGAAGAGGGCAGAATGCAGTGCTCATGGCAGATCAGGTGGCCCCCAGGGCTCCACACTGCTGCTGCTGGCTGGCCTAGCAATGTCGGGCAACAGTGGACAGAGGCTTCAACCTGCAACTTCCCTATTTCAATTTGGCCAGGAGTTCCTGCATCACCTCCTCCATAACCTTCAATAAAGAAGCCCCAGCGTGCCCCATCCCACTAAGGCCTGTACTACGGACTGGTAAACGCCCTAGAGCTGCTGGAGATCCCAACTAGACCATCCAGACTGTAAACCAAAAATAAAATCCTAAGTTCCCCAACTGACTTAGAGACCTCACTTCTTGGCCAAGGGTATTCCAAACTAAACCTGAAAGTCTAGTTCAGGCCGTGATGGGAAGGGAGGTAGGACATGCCTCATTATAATCTCCTCCCTTTGGAATTCAAGCACAACTGACCAGCATTAACATTAATACCAAGACCTTAAGAATGACAAAACAGACTCTCTGTAGCAATAAGACACCAAATTCCAACCCTCTGTAGCATAGAATCACATGACAGCATAAACCAAAAATAAAATTCTAAGCTTCCCTGTCACCCCCCAAATAACTGAATAGACCACTCCTTTTGGCCAAGGACATTCAAAAGTTAGCCTAAAACACAAATTCAGGCCATGGTTGGAATGATTGGTTGGATAGGCCTCATTATACCCTCCTCCCTTTGGAATTCAGGCACAACTGACCAACATTCACATTAAAACAGTGACCTTAAGACTGGCAAAGCAGACTCTTTATAATAATAGGATACCAACATGACAGATAGCTGGCCCTGAAAGAAATCAAAGTATTTTACCCCAAAATATATTTCCTTGATGTTTCTTGAAATGGCCCTGCAAATCTGTCTCTTGTGGGGAAAATCTACATTCTGTAGACAATCCCTTTCTTTTTCCAGCTCTTTTTCCTGATCCAAGAGAGAATCAAGGAAGATTCTGGCACCTTGCAAAGTCTAATAAGAAACACTTACAGTCTATTCTCTCTGAAGCCTGCTACCTGGAGGCCTCATCTACGTAGTAAAAATCTTGGTCTCTACAACAGCTTATCTTAACACAGACACTGCCTTCTACTGATTCCAGGTCTTTAGATAAACTCTTTCAATCAGCTGGCAATCAGAAAATCATTGAATCCACCTATGACCTGGAAGCCTACCAACCAACACTCCACCTTCTCCCTTTTCCATCCCCATGCCTGCTCCAAGTTGTCTTGCCTTTCGGGACCAAACCAATGTACATCTTACATATATTGATTGATGTCTTATGTCTCCCTGAAATGTATAAAACCAAGCTGTAGCCCAACCACTTTGGACCCATGTTCTCAGGAACCCTTGGGGCTGTGTCATGGGCATATCCTTAATTTTGGCAAAATAAACGTCTAAATTGATTGAGACCTGTTTCAGATACCTTTGGTTTGCAAAAGCCAACAAGCCCTGAAAAAAATTGAAGTATCTTATCCCAAAATATATTTCTGTAATATATTTTACATATTTTCACACGACCCTATAAAGCTGTCTCTTGTGGAGAAAAATCTACATTCTGTAGAGAATCTCCTTCCCTTTCCCGGTCTTTTTCCTGGTTCAGAAGAGAATCAACTAAGAGTGTAGCACCTTTTAAAGTCTGATAAACCTTTACAATCTATTCTCTCTGAAGCTTGCTACCTGGAGGCTTCATCTGCATAAGAATCTTGATCTCCACAACCCCTTATCTTAACCTAGACACTCACTTCTATTGATTTCAAGTCTTTAGGTAATAAACTCTTTCAACCAAATTGTCAATCAAAAAATCTTTGAATTCTCTCCTTCAAGTTGTCCCACCTTTTTGGTCTGAACTAATGTACATGTTACATGTATTGCCTGATGTCATATGCCTCCCCAAAAGATATAAAGCCAAGCTGTATCCCAGTCTCCTTGGGCACATGTTCTCAAGACCCCTGGGAGGCTGTGTCATGGATCATTGCTTCTCATATTTGACTCAGAACAAATTTAAAATATTTTACAGTTTAACTCTTTTCATGGACAAGACCTTGCACTCCCACTTCCTCTAGTGCCAGCCCTGTTGATGGAAAAACCTTACAAGCCAAGATATTGTCCCATACATTTCATTCAAGGTCCTCTGATTGGAGGACCTTTGAAAAGCTAGAGCAAATGGCCTTCCAACATAGATTTCACTCAAAGAATTTAACCCTATCACCCTCATGTGCACAACACCAGAAGGATGACTGGTCTTTACCTTTGCCTCCTTATAATACTAAAATCCCCACCCAGGGAGAGGCTTATTTGCCATTTTCTAACCATGTCATGTATGTGTTAGCATTACTTCTTACTATACCTGTGCACCCTGCACTGCACCCCACACACATGGTGACATGCATGAATTATGCATGTCACTCTCCTTAACCCCCTTGTGCCTGAGGTTTCAATATTTTGAATTTTTGCAATCAGACCTTGGTGATGACCTTGAGCAATAGGATACGAATAACTCCCACATCTTAGCATTCCAATAATGGAGCATGAGGCATAAATGTATTAAGGCACCACAATGCACAGCCTTTAGGGAGACAGCATGAGAACTTTAACTCCAGTGCTGGCTCCCTTTTGTTCCAACACAAGCCCTTAATAAAGGCCTTGACTGGGAAACTTGTTGGGCCTCATGCCACTTATTACATGAGAGTCTAAGAACCTGTGATTGGTAACAACAGGATAATTGAAGTCGATTCCCCAGGGAAAGGCAAGAACACTGTGTACATCTCCTTAAAGGCAGGATTTATAGTAACAGTAGATAAAGTAGAAATCTTAGAGGCATTCCCAGAACAGGGGTCAATCAGAAGTCAACATGTAGCCAAGCAGCCTAGCAGCCCGGCAACCTAGCCTCAAGCTGCATTTTAAACTTTTTATCTTTTCCTTTCCTCTTTCCCATCCCAGTCTCAAGATACAACTTTGAGACAAACTGCGTATGTGTTACCTCTCATCTTTAAATCCAGGCTCAGAATGTTTTGTGAACCTCCACTCCCTTTCATTTCCCGTGCTATGCTCCCATGACTTATGCACATTTATTTACCTACATACTTGTTAAGCACACACCATGCTCTCTTATCTGGTCCTACCTTTTCTTGGAAGTTTCATGGGTCAGATCCTGACAGGGACCAGGCACTTCTGGAATTCCGTCTCCAGTAAAAGATTACTTCAAGGATGGAATCCACTCCAGGTGACAATCAGACTGACTGCAACTAATTTATAACCTGGCAGGATCCAGGTGCCAGCCCCTTCACCAAATGAGACAATAATTCAAGAGGAGACATCGGAGCAAGTCATGACACCTGGTACCTCCTAGCCCCTTCTCTCTTCTGTATTCCAAACCCTTTCTTTAAAACACCTGCGTACCCTCCACAAATCGAAGAGTGGAATTGCTCTGTACTCTTCCCCCTACCTAGAACGGATAATAAAGGAATATAACTCTTTCTTATCATAATGCATTATTATTTTGATGTCATTCTGTAAGAAAGAAGTTCAGCAAGCAGCCAGACCCTTTTTGCTGGTTACAAACGTGGTGAATTAGCATCCAAGAAGGAGTTGCTTTATCCCCCTCAACAGGCTCACTCTTTTGGCAATTATGATTTAATAGGTTCTTGAACTCCTGACCTTAGGTGATCCACCCTCCACGGCCTCCCAAAGTGCTGGGATTACAGGAGTAAGCCACCACTCCCGGCCGTGCATTTATTTTAAATCTTGTAAATTAGTATGGTCAATCTCTTTTCATTATTCTCTCTTTAGATTTATCTGAAGAAGAGAGAGATACCTGTGGGTTTGAGGCTCATTTATCACCTGGGCTTTTAAATTCTCCTTGAGAAATTGCTGCAGTTTGCTTTGAGGAGACAACCTAATTCCAAATGTCTTGGTTATCCTTAACTGGGAATTTTGGTGTTTCTCAGACTGCTAATTTTCATCCTATTTATATTAGTTTGCTACAGCTGCAATGACAAAGTACCACAGACTGGGTGGCTTAAACAATAGAAATTTATGTTTTCACAGTTCTGTAAGCTATAGCAAGCCTAAAATCAAGGCGTTAGCAGGGTTGGTTTCTTCTGAGGACTGAAGGGAAGGATCTGTTCCAGGCCTTTCTTACTGGCTTGTAAATAGCTGTTTCCTTTCTGTCTTCACATAGTCTTCCTTCTGTACATGTTTGTGTCCTGAACGCCTCTTCTTACAAGAATATTATTCATATTGAGTTAGGGTCCACCCTGAATATCTCATTTTAATTTAATTACTCTTTAAAGATGATGTCTCCAAATACGTCACATTCTGAGGTCCTGGCGCTTAGGACTTCAACATATAAACTCTGAGAGGAATGTAGTTCAGGCCATGACACCTCTAGAAGCAAGAGTCTTTATTCTGTAATAAAACCTAAGATAATCAAGTGGGCACTCCGTATTCAGAGTATCATCCTCCCTTCAGAGAGGAATTCTAAAAGAAGTAGACATCTTCCATCTGTTACGAACCCTAGTAGAAGAGAGCCCAAGATATCAGGTGATACCAGAGACCTGGAAATAGGTGATTTCCAGGGGCTGGAGTGTGAGGTGTAAAGAAGTTAGTTCTTGTGTCTAGGTTTTTTTTTTTAAAACGGTTATGTAGAAATAACTGCATAGAACTGTACCACCAATTAATGCTCCATGTTTTCTATCTCAAGAACAAATGCACAATCATTTTGAGGAGAGTGTTCATTAATTTCACAACTCCCATGGCTAAGACAGGCAGTTAAGCCAAGTAGGACGAGCACAGACACTAAAGTGAAGCCAGCCTGGGTTTAAATCCCAGCTCCATAATCTCGTGGCTAAGTGGTCTTGGCAAATTGTTTTTATTCTTGTTATGTAAAGAAGCTTACAGTTTTAAAAAAGAGGTATTTCTTACCTTAAGAGTTTGTTTCATAGATTAAAATGAAGTAACACAAGTTAGGCTTTCAGCAGAAGGCTGGAAATGTAATGGAAATTCAAGTAAGTTTGGCTTCATTCACTTTCTTTTCTTTTTTTTTTTTTTTGTTTTGGGGGGGGGGAATGGAGTCTCACTCTGTCACCCAGGCTGGGGTGCAATGGAGCTGTCTCAGCTCACTGCAGCCTCCGCCTCCTGGGTTCAGGTGATTCTCCTGCCTCAGCCTCCCTAGTAACTGGGACTACAGGCACACGCCACCACACCCAGCTAAGTTTTGTATTTTTAGTAGAGGTGGGGGTTTCACTATGTTGGCCAGGCTGGTCTTGAACTCCTGACCTTGTGATCCACCCACCTCAGCCTCCTAAAGTGCTGGGATTACAGGTGTGAGCCACCACGACCAGCCTGGCTTTATTCACTTTCTTATTCTCCTATAGGATTTGGAATTCCAGTTCAAATTTTCCAGTTTAATTGTTGATTTCTCATGACAACTGCTCATGCCAGAAAAACTCTTGCTCTACGTTCTAGTAGCATCTTTTATTGCCTAAGTGGATCTTTCTCTCCTCTCTCCCTTTTTGCACATGAACTTCTGAAGGACAGCATTTATAGTATATTTATATTTTCTGTTCTGTGTCTTAGCAAAATGTCTGGAATCTAACAGGGCATCAACTCTTATTCAGGTCTATTGCCATATCCATAGAATCATGTTAGATAGAATATCAATTTATTTATGAATGGTAAAACATGGCAGCACCATTGTCTATCCTAGGTCACTTGTCTCAAAAAAAAAAAAAAAAAAATCATTGAACAATAGCATACCATGTAGGAAACCACTCTTAACAATCTCATATAGACTAATCGCCAGGCCTTCTTCTGCCCAGCCTAAATCCATCCCCAGGACAAGGCCTTACAGCAGCACAAAACAGATTCCAATCCAAAAATGTTATATAGGGCCACCAAATAATGAGAGGAGATGAGCTGTTTTCTCTGGACACCTTTTATGCACCGTTTACTGTGAGAGCAAAAATTGATCTTGGCTCTCTCTTTTCCTTCTGTTTTTTACAGATTGAGCCTCTTGTGCTGTTTTTCAACCAGTTCCTTCCCAATAGGCAGACATGGTGGGTTAAGATATTTCTCACTGATGAAGAAAGTTGATATGTTTTTAAAGGTTTCCCAAAACTCATCTGATACCATTTTCCCTAGAGCCTCTTTCCATCTACTTCTCTGCCTTTTTAGGACAAGATAATATCATTTTGTAATATATGATTTTACAGTCCAATTTATCTGGAAGTAGTCTATGTGAAGGTTACTAATAATTACATTCCCTGA
The DNA here is from genome assembly GCF_002776525.5 of Piliocolobus tephrosceles. NCBI lineage: Eukaryota > Metazoa > Chordata > Mammalia > Primates > Cercopithecidae > Piliocolobus > Piliocolobus tephrosceles. The sequence continues at coordinate 13,439,647 of NC_045446.1, forward strand.
TCTTACCCAGGGTCTTAAGCCCACTTTTTCCAACCAGAGTTAAGGGATAGGTGAATATTGCCAAACGTTCCTGAGAAGCTGACAGTGTCTCTTTTCCTCATTTCAAGTTCAGGATTACACATCAATGTCTATAAATAAAAAAATAGGTTCCATTCATCATTCTAGAAACTGGGCTAAATGATTTTTGAACATTCACAATGTATTTAAAGTAGTTATGTTTAATATATTCATTTAAAAAACAAAACGAAACAAAAAAACTAAGATAAAATACAATGCTGCAACTCCCAGATAGAAGCTATTTGGAGACATAAGTTCAGCTCACTTAACTGTTTGTAGAGTGAACAGAGGTTTTCCAGTGGAGGGAAATACTCATGTAACACAGAGAGATACTGACAAGGGACCCTCACACTCTTGGATATATATATTTACCCCAACACTCTAAATCAAGTTACAATTAAAAATATGGTACCCTGTTTCATTAGTTGTTTATATAAGTAGATCCATGTCTATAGCAAGAATTATTACCTATTATATACCTATAATGGGAATTATTTGGGAAATTTTATTTCTAAGAAATATTTTTAGAAAAAAACACTTTGATTAGCATTTGTCAGAGGGATTTAGAAAAATATTATTGTTTCAAGTGTCTTGCTACACCACATACTTCTTTACCCCAAGTGGAGAGCTGCTCCTTTGAAAATATGTCCACCAAATAGTTCTGATTGCTATTGCTATCTCAGCCACAAACTTGGTAATTGTGATTACCAAAAATTCGAAATATTTAAAAATTACAGAATACAGGAATGTAAAGACCAGTTGGGAATCTTTTGTTCCAAATTTCTCATTTTCAGATGTAGAACCTGAGGTTCAAAAGGAGAAAAAACTTTCTCAGGTTTACATAGCAAGTAAGTAAAAGTGAGGACTGGTCAAATGTGACTCATGCTCCAGTTTCCTTTCAAGTCTATTCCATCAGTTATTGACAAAAGATGGTCGGTGATGGTTCCTACCTTCTGTTTTCTGGCTATGGGTTGTTTATAGAGTGTTCTGTTTGATAAGGGGCTGATGAAAAGGAGGACTTCAGAAACTGCTCTCGGTCTTTGGCATCATTTTATTGATGCCTTAGTTCCCCATTATCTTTGATAAGTCCCTCAATCTTGTATGCCAACACAAACACAGATAAGAAATCAAGTTACATTATTCCAATTTATTGCACAAATACAGGCAATTGAGAATACATAAGGAGGTCACAAGCACACTAATAATTAATGATACAATACTGCACCGTGGGATAGAGTAGTTATGGAGGGAGAAATTAAGGCTGGATGAAAAGGTGTGCATTTAGTGGTCTTCGTGGAGAAGATGACCTTGAAGTTGAAAGTCAGAAAGACAATTTGGGGCAGTGATAGTATGAAGAGATCCCCAGCATTGTGCTCTGTGTCTGCCTGAGGTGGGCCAACTATAAAAGGCAGGCAGGGTGGGAAAACTCTCAGAAAGATCTTGAGAAAAAATTCATAAATTGTGTGTTGCATATAAGAAATGTGTAGTCAATGATGAAAATATAAATTGGGTGAAATGAAAGAGAAATACTATACAACTGTAAAGATAGATTGGATCCACTCCTAGAGGTTCTGGTAAACCAGGTTTAAGAGTCTGTATGTGAACATCCATGCCATGGAAGGGATGTAATTAATACCCACAGATGATCAAGAGTAGAGATGCAGCTCAGCATGATACACAGTGAAAGGGTAGGGTTTTTTATTCTACTGTCAAAGTTGGAGAAACAAAATTTTATCTTAGAAAAATGAGAATGGAAAACCTCAGGCCCTACAATTAAAGCATACCAAGTCACTTAATTATCTGTTGTGTGATTGTCGTGATCACTTTCATAATCTAGTGAAATTAACATCTACCTGTCACCTTTTAATCTTGGCATTCTCAATACATAAAATGTAATTAATTATTTCATTAATTGTGACTAATATTCTCAGACTGATTTTTTTCAGTCATTCTACAGGACTCTTAGGCTAAAAACACAAACGATCTTTTCCTTCTCTTATAAATAGAAATTTTTTATTCACTTGCTTTTCTTCACTACCTTCTATTCATAATCAACTATCTTATTTCTCATATATTCCCCCATTCTCTGTCTCTAAAGGTCTTTGCAAATGTTTTATTCATTTCCTCATCACGATACCTGTGTGTGGAATTTCTCAGCACCTTCTGCATTCATTCACTATTGCTATTTTCTCTGCCCCATATTCACACCTTAGGTGGATTGCTTATCACTGCGGACTTTTCTCCTGCCCAGGCCTACAGATACTGTCTCTGACGGTTACTTATTTTCTCTTTATCTAATCTTTCTCTGTTTTGGGCTACCTGTTCTCTACGGTTTCACAGTGCATGTTTACGACTAATTATTGTATCTTTTTTTTTTTTTTTTTTTTTTTTTGGTTGGTTGTTTGAGATGGAGTCTGGCTCTGTCGCCCAGGCTGGAGTACAGTGCCGCGATCTCGGCTCACTGCAAGCTCTGCCTCCCGGGTTCACGCCATTCTCCTGCCTCAGCCTCCCGAGTAGCTGGGACTACAGGCGCCCGCCACCTCACCCAGCTACTTTTTTGTATTTTTTAGTAGAGACGGGGTTTCACCATGTTAGCCAGGATGGTCTCGATCTCCTGACCTCGTGATCCACCCGTCTCGCCCTCCCAAAGTGCTGGGATTACAGGCTTGAGCCACCACGCCCGGCCTTTTTTGTATTTTTAGTAGAGACAGGGTTTCACTGTGTTAGCCAGGATGGCATCGATCTCCTGACTTCGTGATCCACCCGCCTCCGCCTCCCAAAGCGCTGGGATTACAGGCATGAGCCACCACGCCCGGCCTATTGTATCTTCTATTCTAGATTTTTATCCTTAGTTTTTCCCTCCATTTATAGGCATGTGAAGTGTAACTTAGCTTCACCTCTATCTTAAAATAATTCTCTTACAGTGTTAACTTGCTTCATTTAATAATGATTTCTCCTATAATGACACTAAACCTCTGTCAAATTTTAGCTTTACCAGAACTCTGTATTGGATGTCATCAGGCCCTCTATGGCTGCATTTCCCTTTGTCTCCCCAAAATGAAAGTCTAAAAATGAGCATAATTTAGGTCTATTTGTACTCTTCCTCCACTTTTCATATTTCTGACTTTTTATCTTTTTCTTTTTCTTTTTTTGAGATGGAGTCTCCCATTGTCACCCAGGCTGGAGTGCACTGGGCACAATTTAGGCTCACTGTAGCCTCTGTCTCCCGGGTTCAAGCAATTCTCCTGCCTCAGCCTCCCAAGTGGCTGGGACTACAGATGCCCGCCACCCCACCCAGCTAATTTTTTTTTTTTTGCATTTTTAGTAGAGATAGGGTTTCACTATGTTGGCCAGGCTGGTCTCAAACTCCTGACCTCGTGACCTGCCTGCCTCGGCCTCCTGAAGTGCTGGAATTACAGGTGTGAGCCTCTGTACCTGGTCCTTTCTATCATTTTTTTCAGCATAACCAGTGTCCTCCTTTCATCTTAGACCTAAACACTTAATGTATTAGTCAACCAGTTGCTTGTCTAACTTTATTCTTTAATTTGTTAACAAAGTCTACCAGTTACTCTTTTTCTACACGTTTTAGATATAACCATTATTTCCATTTCCACTCACTTTATTTCAGCTCAGGTCTTAATTTATTCTTCTTTTTTTCACAAATGTCTCACTAAATGACCTCTCCACTTACAATTTCCCGGTTTTTACCTATCTACCTCCCCAGACAATGGGTAACTTAATAAAATTTCCCACTTCCTACTTATCAATCTGCAAACATTATCTAATAATACCATGTCAGTGAATGTGCTGGTGATTTAGGCAATTATACAGATTTTTATAAAACTTCATGCAGTACATTGCAAGAATGTATTATTGACTGGTGGTAAAATATTTGCATAGAAAGTTATATATAGTGTAAGTTATATATATGTGTGTGTGACTGTGTGGGTATGGGTGGGTGGTACAAACCATGCCCAACTGTAACTATTAGGAATGCAAAAAAAAAAAAAAAAAAAAAAAAACCCATAAGAACCAAATATTATCAAACTGTCAAAGTTTAACTCAACTTTCAGCCAGCCTTCTTGTGTTCTGTATTTGCACAGTTATAATCAAACAGTTAAATCTTGCTTATTACATGTTGACTTTCCAGCAGAGAGGTATGTGAAGTCGTAATATAAAATAAGAAAAATAGGAGTCTATCATATCTACAAATGGAAGGAGAATATTAAGGGGAACAGAAGCAACAAAAACAAAATATTCTCATCTGGCGAATAAATCTAATGTAAAATTGGCAGGCTGTGGAGAGAAGAGAAATTTTTCCAGTAGCCCCTTAACAGGACCTTGGCCTTCTGGATTCTTGACTGTGAATCAGAGTGTTCTGGACATGTGATTCTTATAAATCAGTGGGAGGAGACATTTCTCCTCTATCTTCCAACTCACTGTAAATAGCTGAATATATGTTTAATTCTTCATAAACACGATCATCTGGAACCTGATAAGGGGAAAATCATTTCATATCAATCACCACAAATTTCCCATCCCTAGAAGTCTTGCTCAAGAGACTTATCTCATCTACTTTCATCTTTCTGACTCTCACACTCTCTGTCATTACACTCTAATTATTTCTTTCAGTTCCAGAAAACCAGACTGGCTGGCTAAGTGGGCCCAAAAGAAATCATGTCAGTCGATGACAAGTTGGTGAGGTTATTCCTTAGTATATCTGCTGTCTTATTTATCTATCTTTGGAAGAGAGTGAAATTTTTTTTTTTTTGAGACAGAGTCTCACTATGTCACCCAAGCTGGAGTGCAGTGGCCACGATCTCGGCTCACTGCAACTTCTGCCTCCCGGGTTCAAGCAATTCTCCTGCTTCAGCCTCATGAGTAGCTGAAATTACAGGCGTGCATCCCCATGCCCTGCTAAGTTTTGTATTTTTAGTAGAAACAGGGTTTTACCATGTTGCCCAGGCTGGTCTCCAATTCGTGACCTCAAATGATTCTCCAGCTTTAGCCTCCCAAAGTGCTGGAAGTATAAGCATGAGCCACTGGCCTGGCTACTTTTTTTTTTTCTTTTTTAAGACCAAGTCTGGCTCTGTCGCCCAGGCTGGGGTGCAGTGGCATGAACTCGGCTCACTTAACCTCCACCTCTTGGGCTCAAGTGATTATCCTGCATCAGCCTCCTGGGGAGCTGAAACCTCAGGAACCTGCCAACACACTGGGCTAACGTTTCCTTTTTTGTTTTCATTTTTGGTGTTTTGTTTTGTTGTACTTTTTAGTAGACATTTGGTTTCGCCATTTGGCCAGGCTGAGTTTCGAACTCCTGACTTCAAATGATCCACCCTCCTCGGCCTCACGAAGTGCTGGGATTACAGGCGTGAGCCACCGTGCCCAGCCTGGAGGAGAGTGATTTTAAAAGGTGGCTAGACTTAAATGCCTCAGGAAAGTGGACAGATGGACAGAGTATGTTTCATCCATCAGACATGGGCAAGTATGTGAGCACCAGGTGCTGGTGGTTCTCATCAAAGGTATAATGGATGGATGAGGCAAGTGGAAACGGTTGGTCGCCATGAATCAGAAAGGAAAGAATATTGAGGTTTCAGAGCAAGTTGGAAAGGAAAAGTCAAGAAATAAAGGAATAAAACAGAAACAGGAATAGGCGGTTACTTCTGGGGCAGAAAACAAGGCCAGATACCTGGGTGATTTCCTCACAAGCCTCCTGCACATGCGTCTCTCATGCTCCACACACTTTAAGGCATCCATATTTTCTAACATTATACAGATCCTATTATCCCAACCCTCATTCAGAGGGATAGCCTATGAAATGTGTGCTACTTATGAGTATAAAATGTGATTTAAAATGTGAGATTTGGAAACCAAAATAATAAAACTTGGAGAAACTATTTTCTGGAAGAAATGTTTCCGAAAACTCAGCCCATATTTTTAAGGAATAAAGCTCCAATTCTTTAACCTGTCATTCAGGATTTTATATCAGGCTTCTACCTACCTTATTTCCTTTGAGTTCTTCCCCAGCTCCATAGATGGTGAGTGACAGAGCACTACCAAGTCCCAGAATGGTGAGAAACAGCATCATCACTACCATTTCCTATTGAACAGCAACAAACGATAAACAACAAGAGTCACATGGTAGGTGCCCCAAAAGTTTTTTTTTTTTTTTTTAGACGGAGTCTCACTCTGTCACCCAGGCTAGAGTGCAGTGGCCAGATCTCAGCTCACTGCAAGCTCCGCCTCCCAGGTTCACGCCATTCTCCTGCCTCAGCCTCCCGAGTAGCTGGGACTACAGGCACCCGCCACCTCGCCCGGCTAGCTTTTTGTTTTTTAGTAGAGACGGGGTTTCACCGGGTTAGCCAGGATGGTCTCGATCTCCTGACCTTGTGATCCACCCGTCTCGGCCTCCCAACGTGCTGGGATTACAGGCTTGAGCCACCGCGCCCGGCCCCAAAAGTTTATTTTCTTAAAGAATCTCCTGCTTTCATCTCCCCATCATCTGACCAGTCCTTCTAAAGTGACACACACACACACACACACACACACACACACACACACACACACACACACACAGACACAGGAAAACCCAGAGATGGTTACTTGTAGTAGATAACTTTAACCCCAAGGAATTTGCCTGGGTTGAGGGGAGCGGGCAGCCAGCATCTCCCTGGACTGTGTGAACTTACAGAACACTATACTATGTAATGGAGGTTACAGAAAAGGATGGTGTTCATGGAACAAGAAAAGAGGGCTTCTTACTTACATTAGGACCCAGAATCTTAGTCTTCCCACACAAAAAAATACATACAGCGGAAAAGGAAGCCACAAAGCACTTTTCGGTCGAAAAATATTTCTGGCAACTGTGGATGTGGATATAAGCCGAGCTCTTCTTCAGGTTGACGATCAGGATGGTAATTCCTGTTGCCCCAGCTATGCTGCTGGCAGTGTTTGCTCCCAGACTTCCTCTCGCCTGATGATAATAAGGAACACTCAGACCTGGGCCTGCACTTGCTGGCACATTCAATAAACCTATCTTCATTTCAGGGCTGGATGCATTCAGTAAATTCCACATTGCTTCCAAATTTTGGTTAAAAAGGGAAGCCCTGAAAATGGCCGCATTGTTTAATGAGCATATATTTCTTTCTCGCTGGACTGCATTCAGGAACCACATGGACATGTCCAGTCTTTCCTCAAATATTCTTCTTAATTGAAAACTAATTATTTATTTGATCATGTGAATATACCTACAAGGACAATGCCGGTGTGGGGACACTTTTTTTTAGAGCGAGCATGAAGGCAAACATAAACTTCATTGTATGTTAACTGGTGCAATTTATGTTTCTAATGATTATATCCAACTTCTGTTGCAAAAAGCCCCAGGACACAAAATAGATTGAAACAAAGTCATATATCCACATTCACTATAATATAGGAGACAAAGAATGTTGCCCTTAAGACTCCTCAAACTCCGTTCTTCTTACCATTTCAAAGAGAGACAAAGACAGAAACAGGCAACTCACCAGAGATGTGGCATTTCTCCTTTCAGACAAAATTGACAAAATTCCAGAAATAGAAAACTGTTCAAAAAGGAGGAAAAAAGAGCCACAATGAGTTTCTTGTTTTCAATGTGTCCTTTGTAACCCCATCTTCCAAACATAGGTACAATTTGGGGTACTTGATAAAGTTACTTATTAATGTCACCTGTGAACCCAGTATTTCCTTATTCTTATTTTCTGTAGAGTGCTCCTCAAAAGTAAATGTGTATACGAATAAGGCCGGGTGTGGTGGCTCATGTCTGTAATCCCAGCACTTTGGGAGGCCGAGGCGGGGGGATCGCCTGAGGTGAGGAGTTTGAGACCAGCCTGACGAATAGGGCAAAACCCCGTCTCTACTAAAAATACAAAAATTAGCCAGGCATGGTGGCGTGTGCCTGTAGTCCCAGCTATTAGGGAGGCTGAGACAGGAGAATCGCTTGAACCCGGGAGGTGGAGGTTGCAGTAAGCCAAGATCATGCCACTGCACTCCAGCCTGGGCAAAAAGAGTGAGACTCCGTCTAAAAGAAAAAAAAGTGTATATGAATCATGTGAGGGTCTTGCTAAAATGCAGATTCCTATTCATTAGGTCCTGGATGGAGCATGAAATTCTTCATTTACGTGAGACTCCCAGGAGATGCTAACCCTGACAATGCAGGGGTTACTCTTGGAGCAGCAACGTCCAGCAACATCAGGGGCATGAATCTGTGAGACCACCACTCTCATTCTATTGCAATTGTCTATTTATATGTGCATCTTCCATCAGCTCCTCTAGGCAAGAAACATGTGTTTGTGGCATGCATATTTCCAGAGTTTGACATATATCATGTGGATATAGAGTAATTATGAAAATGTACATGATGATATTTTTACCAAACATTTACATATTTGATATAAATATAAGTCAATAGCACAAATTCAAAGCAATCTCCTAAAGACTCAGATTGTGAGTTTGATGGGTTGAGAGACACTTAATAAGCTGTGTTTGAAATAAAAAGACAGTAGAGACAAGTTTCAATTATAACAGAGGTGGAGGTTCAAGGAGAGTCCTGAACAAGTCATCTGAGCACTAAGGATTTAGCAGAATGCAAAGTGAATGTGATATAGTTTAGAATTAAAATATATTCTCATGAATGAAGTTATCGATATAATGAAAAAAACATGAATAATCTCAAAATAACTGTGCAGTGAAGGAAGACAAACAGTAAAGAGAACATACTTATATGAAAAATGCAAGTTAATTTATATTCACAGAAAGCAGATCAATGGTTACTTGGGGATGAGAGGAGAAGGAGTGGAGGGAGGAAGGAAGAATTACAAAGATACACAGGGAAGCTTTTGGAAATGATAGATACATACATTGTATTAATGTGGTGATGTTTTCATGTGTGTCTATGTGTGTCAAAGGTTAGCAAATCGTACACCTGAAATACTTGCAATTTATTATATGTCAATTAGACCTTTAAAAAGTTATATACCTTATTATCTCACTCATCCACCTGTTTTTCCACATAGAACATTGAGTAAAAGAGATGCCACGAGTAAATACCTAAAAGTTTCTAGGGCATAGAAGGTCACCATATGCCCATTGATCTATTTTTCTCACCCTAGCAATCTCTTTCCTCATTTTGCATGAAGATAACTTTATTTTCTATTATTATTATTTTAAGACAGACTTTTGCTCTTATTGCCCAGGCTGGAGTGCAATGGCACAATCTCAGCTCACTGCAACCTCTGCCTCCCAGGTTCAAACAAGTCTCCTGCCTCAGCCTCTCAAGTAGCTGGGATTATAGGCATGCACTATCACACTCAGCTAATTTTTTATATTTAGTAGAGACGAGGTTTCACCATGTTGGCCAGGCTGGTCTCGAACTCCTGACCTCAGGTGATCCACCCACCTCAGCCTCCCAAAGTGCTGGGATAACAGGCGTGAGCCACCATGCTCAGCCTCTGTTATTATTTTTAGTTGACAGATAAAGCTGTGTGTAGTTATCATATAACTTTATTGATGAATAGTGCTACAGGTATGTTCTTGGAGTTGGATTCTGAAAGTTTAGGTTCAGTTACTATCAGCCAAGTGTCCCTTAGGCAAGTCATTTAACTTGAATTAGATTCAGGTTTCTCATCGGATAAAACTGTAGGCTAAATGTTTAACCCACTGTTAATTATAAAAAGAATGTTTTGTTGTTGTTAATGAGCAAATCTATGTTAGGAATTACAAATATCATCTTAATACTGGAAATAACTGGTTAGTTCTTAGCAAGAGAGAGACCTATGTTCAGTGTTATTTCAGAAACTATTATAGATATATACTCACAAATATGGCTCCCCAGAATGGATAACCTGCTTTAAATGATGAAAAAATGTCTCCCTCAATGTGTGAAATATCAAGTACAGAGCAGACAACTGTTCCAAAACACAGGCATATCATACCGATCAGAATTTGTGTTACCTATAGAAAAACACATGAATTTCATGAAAATCAAAATATTTTCCAAAGATTGTATCATTTTTTAATAAGAGAGGCTGAACATGAGAAACTGCTTTAGTGTCCTAGACTGTCCTGAGAAGTGATCCACACGTAAGATTTTCCAGAATACCCTGGCCGCTATAGGAATTGATACAAGCACTACCTAATGCATGGATGGCCAATACTTTTCTCCATGCGCCTTTATGTACGTTCTCATGTTGAACATCAGTAATTGTTCTTTACATCTAAGTAAAGATAAAGATGATGATTTCTTCACTCCTATTGGCCATGCTCATCCTAGCAATTTAAAGTCTTTTTGAGGAAATGCTTCTCTGTTCCCAAAAGGGCCCAGTTAGTATCAACTCTTTATCTACCATGATTTTTAGAGGACCCGCCACCTGTCATGAATCCAAGTGGCAAAACAGTTGATGCAACTCAGTATTCTTTTCTAGACCCAACCCTTACTCGAGTCAAAGTTGGAGGAGGCTCACTCACCCCCAGAAACTCCTGCTCTTTCTTCAAAACTGTCAGCCATGTATGCTGTGGTGGGGATGAGGCCGACTTCAATAGTCCGCCTGAAGATTCTTCCTGGGGAGATACTGCCAAGACTTCAAATGCAGGCACACTGTGAAATTTAAAAGCAATTCAGTCATAAGAACATTATCTAACTCCCTGTGCAACATCCTCGACTGACAGAAAGGAGAGTTTTATTTTTTCAAAGCCAGCCTGTAACTCAAATCTTCATTGTAATCACTAAGAAACTAAAACTCAGAGCATCCAAGTAACTGACCAAGAACACCTGAACACTATCCAAGTGATTAGATGGGACAAAATGGAACAAAATCCATGCCAAATTTTCCTATTCTTAATCCAGTGTTACTTTCAAGTTCTTTCACATTCATCTATGTTGCTAAGTAAAACTGAAAATAAACACAGTTACCTATGCATCTCACAATCCTTTTAACATAGAAATGTATCTGAATATATTATGTCAGTAACAAACCCCAACTTCATGTACACAGAATGCAGTGAAGGAATGACTTTGAATGGCTAGATGGGACTCTTACTATTTTCATCTTCAAAGAAGCATCCCACAGCTTATGGATCATAAAGACCAATCCAGAAGCAGGTTATTTTATAAAGTATTTACAAAAGCATGTGTGAAGGATATGTGTCCCGCAGCACATATCAGACACAGAAGCAAGAGATCTACATACCTAGTATGAACTCTCCTGTCTCCTACCCAGAAAATGAGCTTCCAATGTGAGAAAATCTGTTACTTCCACTTTACAAGCTGAGTAAAAATTTTCCTCTCCAGGGAGAGAGAATCTCTTGGAAAGTACGGCAAGTAGCTTCCTCATACCCAATATATTAATTAAACTAGATAAATCCATGCCTAAATCAATAAAGTTTCATCTCCTAAGCACTGTGACTATGACTTCCCCTGCCACTAAGTGACTGAGAGTAGAAAAAAATAATACCCTGTACCTACCTGGACGGCTCTTGTGGGAGAGAAAGATTTGCTCTCTGATTACTTTCTGTGTCCATTTTTCCGTTGACTGAGCTATCCAGGAGTAAAGAATATTGTTATATTGAGACTTGGTGGATTTCCTCTTACCGCATGCTCTGAATAGGCAGTTGAAATGGGTTACCTCATGACATTGATGATTATCTTTATACATATGTCATTTGCCAGACAGATAAGTTTCCTGGCTGATTCAGATCAACAGGCTTTTACTTGTAATGAATAGAAAAATTGAGAAGTCTACTAAATAAAGACTCATATGAAATAAGAAAATTTGAGACTCCTGGAGCATAATTTTGCCTGAGACTAGCAGGATTTACAGAACCTGAAAATGAGACATTTTACTAGGAATTGAGAAGGTGAGAACGAACTGCAGAAAAGAAAGAGATGTCCCCTTCTTCTGGAATTTTCCCCCCTTGTGTCCTAATTCAGCCATTTCTATGGCAGAAGTCATCCAACTGCACTTTTGAAAAGCTTGTCTTCCTTGTTTAAGGCATACTTGGTTTCACACATAGACCCCAAACTGAAGTGCTGTTTTTGTATGTGAGTGAGTGTGTGTTAGTCTCTGAATCTCCAGATCCATCTCTGACTTTAATATCAATCATCTTTCTCTCTCTTTCTGTCTTCTGGAAACTGTTTAAATGATTCTCTGCAGCAGATGGTCTTGGAAATATAACAGGCTGCATAGTAACTGCTGTGAACCACACCCGATAGTGTGTAAAAGCTAAGACGACTCCCTTGTCTGCTAAATTATTAGACTGATGGTGCTTAGATCTTTACAATGGCAAGAATGGGATAGTGAAAACACTGAGAGACATGAACTTTATAACAAATCCCACTAGCAAATCTAAACAGCATTGGACTGAATAGTATGCCTAAGTTAGAATCAGGGCTAAACCATGTGATCATTGTACCGTAACTAGCTAGACCATAGTAAAATCAGTACAGACAAGATTCACAGAAGGTTTTAATCTCTTTTATTTCAGTTTAATTGTAAACATAACCTTGAATGGCTCTTCAATAATATTTAAGATACTAAAAATCACACCTCTAATCATGTGTGGTTTTTTGGGGGGGATGTGAAAAAGAAAATCTTTTTGGTGAAAACTAAGATATTTACATAAACAGAGGATACTAAAAGACATATTTGTATAGCTTTTGTAGTCAAGTTTATTAACTCAGGTGTCATCTTCCCATGGTGTCTTCAGGAATTGGTGGACCTAACTAAGGTGCTATTGGAATTAAGGAATAGAGATTACTCACTTATACGTTCATCCAAAAAGAACTTAATGTTCCATGCCAGGCACTGCCCTTATCACTGTGCATGCACAGATGAATGCCAAAATACCAGGTCCTTCTAGTCCACAATCAAGCAGAATAGAACAAAGACAAATGATATGTTATTACCCAATATGTTGGAGGCTAGAGGATGTTGGAACACATAGAAGGGTATAACAATTCTACCTGATAGGGGATATGTAGAGTTCAGGGAAGGAATTCCCTGAGAAGGTAACATTTGAGACCAGACTTAAAATTAAAATGATAGCATCAACATTTTTCTATTTTCTTGTTTTTCTTTTTTTTTGAGACAGAGTCTCACTCTGTCACCCAGGCTGGAATGCAATGGCACAATCTCAGCTCACTGCAGCCTCCACCTCCCAGATTCAAGCAATTCTCCTGCTTCAGCCCCCCAAGTAGCTGGGACTACAGGAGTGTGCAGCTACACGGGGCTAATTTTTTTGAATTTTTAGTAGAGACAGGGTTTCACCACGTTGGCCAGAATGGTCTTGAACTCCTGGCCTCAGGTGACTCATTCACCTCGGCCTCCCAAAGCGCTGGGATTACAGGAGTGAGTCACTGTGCCCAGCCACGAATTTTCATTTTATCTTTCTTTCTTTTTCTTTTTCTTTCTTTCTTTCTTTTTTTTTTTTAATGGCGTTTCGCTCTTATTGCCCAAGCTGGAGTGCAATGGTGCGATCTCGGCTTACCACAACCTCCGCCTTCTGGATTCAAGCTATTCGCCTGCCTCAGCCTCCGGAGTAGCTGGGATTACAGGCGTGTGCCACCACACCCGGATAATTTTGTGTTTTTAGTAGAGACAGTGTTTCTCCATGTTGGTCAGGCTGGATTGAACTCCAGACCTCAGGTGATCCACCCGCCTCAGCCTCCCAAAGTGCTGGGATTACAGGTGTGAGCCACCACACCCAGCCTTATTGCCTCTTTCTTAGTGAAATTACCCCACACCTGCTGGGCAAAGTCCTGAAGTCATGGTTCTGTGTGGCGTTTCCTAGTAGTTTATAGTAGTTCATTATTTGTGCAGCAAATAATCAGGAATTGAAGTTGAGATTTAGACTGGAAACAAACTGAAGATGGTCTTTGGTGTTTGCACACGATGCTATTTTGTGAGAATTGTCAACAGAACCTTGCAAAATGCAAATCAGAACCTGTCATACCTTATGGACTCCAAATTGTTTCCTATTCCAATTTTCACAACCACCTCCTTGCCCCTCCGTAAGTTACTTATTATCTTCTATGCCTACACTTTGATTGCCTACAGTCATGTTTTGTCATCTTTCACAATAATAACATTGAAACATATGACAAAATGACTGACTTTTTTGGTGAGGCAAAATTATCAAGATGAGTTTTAACCATGCTGCTACCTGAAAGGAAGAGATAACAGAGTTAACATCCCTTCCCTACCATGTATCTTTCCTCCTCTAGCATGGTCTTTGCACACATGTTTCACCCACCCCACATCTCTGGCTTCCTCTTTGATAAGCAAGGTTTCCTCTTACAGTTACATAGTAGGTTTATTTCTTGAAACTTACAAAAATTTGCTTTCATATCCCACATGAGCAATTGTTTTCTCAAACTGAATGCTCTAAATTGAGTATTAAAATAAAATAAATATGTATGAATTTGCATGTTACAAGTTGAAATTTATACTATCTGAGATTAAAGCCTTAAAAGTAAAACCTAAAACCATAAAAACCCTAGAAGAAAACCTAGGCAATACCATTCAGGACATAGGCATGGGCAAAGACTTCATGACTAAACACCAAAAGCAAATGCAACAAAAGGCAAAATTGACAAATGGGATCTAATTAAACTAAAGAGCTTCTGTTCAGCAAAAGAAACTATCATCTGAGTGAACTGGCAACTTACAGAATGGCAGAAAATTTTTGCAATCTATCCATCTGACAAAGGTCTACTATCCAGAATCTACAAGGAACTTAAACAAATTTACAAGAAAAAAATACAACCCCATCAAAAAGTGGACAAAGGATATGAACAGACACTTCTCAAAATAAAACATTTATGTGACCAACAAACATATGTGAAAAAGCTCATCATCACTGGTCATTAGAGAAATGCAAATCAAAACCACAATGAGATACCATCTTACACAGATTAGAATGGTAATCATTAAAAAGTCTGGAAACTGAACAGATGCTGGCAAGGATGCAGAGAAATAGGAAAACTTTTAGACTGTTGGTGGGAGTGTAAATTAGTTCAACCATTGTGGAAAACGGTGTGGCGATTCCTCAAGCTTCTCCTTGGTGAAGGAATGAAAACACTGGGCCATAATTCCAGCATTCTAATGTTTCTGGGATTTGCTGAGGCATTTACTTCTGTCTTGCCTATCTCAGGCAAGGGCAGACAGGACTTGGCATACCCTAGACACATGGGCATCATTAAGAACAAAGGCTGCAGTTTGAATAGCAAGCTAGTACATGCCACATTCCCCCCTTCCATCTCAGGGCAAAGCAAATAAGCAAAACAAAGAACAACACCGAACCACAACTGCCCCCTTTCCAAAAAAAAAACCCAGCTCCCTGAGAAGGGAAAGAAAACGAGAGAACCATATGTTCAACAGTCTGATTTTTCTGAGGGCTGCCCAAGGCACTGGCTCTGCCTCAACTGTCTCAGAGCATTTATGGGTCCTGCCATATTTCAAATGCCTAGGAGCCACTGAGAACAGAAATAACAGTCTGAGATAGCATCTGGACTTGAGATGCTCCCAGAATGTCTGGACTGGCTGATTGGTGAAATGCTTCTCCTATATGAGTCCATTCTATAAGTCTATGGTGCAAACATCAACACAAGAGTCAAGGACAATGAAGAAACAGAAAAATATGCTCAAAAAAATAGAATAAGTTTCCAGAAAGTGACCACAAGGATACAAAGATATGTGATATACCTGACAGAGAAATCAAAACCACCATCGTAAAAATGCAAAATAAGGTCAGGAGAATATGCACGAATGTGGGAATTTCAAGAGAGATAGATTTTAAAGTATCAAATAGAAATCATAGAGCTGAAGAACACAATAGTTGAAATTAACTAGGTAGGTTCTACAGCAGACTAGAGCAAGCAGAAGAAAAGGTCAGTGAACTTGAAGAAAGTTTACTGAAATTATCTAGATAAATGAAAAGAATAAAAAGAGCAAAACAAAAAAAGCTTAAAGGGGCCTGGTGTGGTGGCTCACGCCTGTAATCCATGCACTTTAGGAGGCCGAAACGGGTGGATCACAAGGTCAGGAGATCGAGACCATCCTGGCCAACATGGTGAAAACCCATCTCTACTAAAAATACAAAAAAAAAAACAAGTAGCAGGGCATGGTGGTGGACATCTGTAGTCCCAGCTACTCAGGAGGCTGAGGCAAGAGAATGGCATGAACCTGGGAGGCGGAGTTTGCAGTGAGCAGGGATTATGCCACTGCATTCCAGCCTTGGTGACAGAAAAAAAAAAAGAAAAGCTTAAAGAACTTATGGGACACCATTATGTGGGTCAGTATAGAAATTATAGGATTCTTGGAAAATGAAGGGAGAGAAAAAGAAAGAAAGCTTATTCAAAAAATAATAAAGGAAATTTTCCAAATCTAAGGGCATCTAGAAATCCCCTAATGGGCCCCTAGAAGGCCCAGTGGACCCCAAATAAGATACCAAGATATCCACACTGAGATACATTATAATAAATTATCAAAGGTCAAGGGCAAAGTGAGAATTTTGAAAGCAGCAAAAGAAAAGTGACTTGTTAATACAGTGGTGTCCCCATAAAAATATCAGAAGAATTTTTCAGCAGAAACTTTGCAGACCAGAAGTAAGTGGGATGATATATCCAAAGTACTGAGAGAGACAAAAAAAAAAAAAAAAAAAAAAAAAACACCACCAACCAAGAATATTACTATTGGCAAAACCATTCTTCAGAAATGAAGGAGAGATGGAGAGATAAATACTTTCCTAGACGAACAAAAGCTGAGGAAATTTATCACCACTGAACCACACCAAAAGCAAAGAAACAAAAGCAAAAATAGGCAAGTAGAAATAAATCAAACTAAAAAATTTTTGCACAGCAAAGGAAACAATCAAAAAAATAAGGAGACAACCCATAGAATGGGAGAAATATTTGTAAATAATCTATCTGATAAGGGATTAACATCCAAAATATATAAGAAATTTTACAACTCAGTAAACAATCAAACAAACAAAAACAATAACCCAATTTTAAAAGTAGGCAAAGTACTTGAATAGACATTTCTCCAAAAAAGACATACATATGGCCAATGGGTAGATGAAAAGATGCTCAACATCACTAATCATTGGGGAAATGTAAAGCCAAAATGAGATATCACCTCATACCTGTTAGGATGTCATTAAAATGTAAATAAATAATAAGTATTGGCGAGGATGTGAAGAAATTGGAATTCTTGTACACTGCTGAGGGGAATGTAAAATGGTGCAGCAGCTATGAAAAACTGTATGGAGGTTTCAGCAAAAATTAAATATAGAACTACCATATGATTCACCAATCCTACTTTTCTATATTTAAGAGAATTAATACCAGTATCCCGTGTTCATTGAAGCATTATTCAGAATAGCTAAGATGTGGAAACAACCTAAATATCCATAAATGGATGTGTCCTAAATACATACAATGGAATATTATTCAGTCTTTTTTTTTTAAAAAAAAAAGGAAATCCTACCATCTACAACACAATGGATAAACCTGGAAGACATTTGCTAAGTGAAATAAGCCTGTCACTAAAGGACAAATACAGTGTGGTTTCATTTGTGTGAGATATCTCAAATAGTCAAATTCATAGACTCCAAGAGTAGAATAATGGTTGCCGGTCCCTAGAAGGAGAGAGAAATAGAGAGCTGCTAATTAGCAGTCATAAAGTTTCAGTCAAGTAAGATGAATCTAAAGATATAATGTATAACACTGTACCTATAGTTCATAATAATGTAGTGTACATTTAAAAATTTGTTAAGAAGACAGTTAAGTGTTAACTCATGTTAAGTGTTCTTACCATAATAAAAAAACACGAAGTTGTACACTATTTGTACATTTTTCTGTATCTTTCATATACCTCAATATAATGTATTTTGAATAAAGTATCAATTTGGCTTTTCCTCTTTCAGGCATTTCCTATTATTTATGATCTATTACAAATTTTCATTACTATTTTCCATGGCAAATATCTAGTTAGCCACAATTTTTGTTCTTGTTGTAATGTGAGTGGCTGGCTGAGGGTTTCCATGTTTGCTTATTCCCCTGCCCCAGCTTTTAAATATGTAATTGACAAAGGTTTTATATATTCAAGGTGTATAATATAATGACTTGATAAACATATACATTGTAAAATGACTACCACAATCAAATTAATTTACCTATCCATCACTACCCATGCCATACCTTATGTATCAGTCTGTTCTCACATTCCTATAAAGAACTGCCTCAGACTGGACAATTTATAAAGGAAAGAGGTTTAATTGACTCACAGTTTCAAATGTCTGGGAAGGCCTCAGGAAACTTACAATGATGGCAAAGGAGAAGCAAATATGTCCTTCTTCACATGAGGGCAGGAAGGAGAAGTGCTGAGCAAAGAGGGAAAAGCCCCTTTAAAAACCCTCAGATCTTGTGAGAACTCACTCACTATAATGAGAACAGCAGCATGGGGGTAACCACCACCCCCATGATTCAATTACCTCCCACAGGGTCATGGGAATTATGGAAACTACAACTCAAGATGAGATTTGGGTGGGGACACAGCCAAACCACATCACCTTAGAAACCCAGAACTTGTTAATCTTTTCTTTTCCCTTCATTGGACTTTTATTTGAATGTAATATTTGGGACAGTTATTCAAAAGGGCAAACATTTTCCAACTTAATCTAAGTTCATAACAAAACAAGCAACAAAACAGTGTTTGGGATTTCACTTTCTCGTCCTCATAATCAAGACTCAATGCCTCCTGTCATCAATATTTATTTAGCATTTACAATGTGAGAGGCACAATAGAACATAGAGACAACATTGTCCCTGCTCTTGAGGAGCTTACATTCTTAAAAAAAAAAGAAAAAAAAAAAAAAAACCCTCTTTTAAAATGGTTTGTTTGGCGTTTTCTGCAAAGTATTGAGAAAATATTCTGTAGAGTGAACTTTGGATATAACTTTACCCCATCATTATTTAGAGACTAGAGGAAGAGAAAGAGGAAGGATTTTAAAGGCAGACAATGACAGAATATTCAGGATAGGTAAGGTTTAAAGGGAGATAAACACAAACTAAGGAGAGATTTGTTGCAGTAAATAGGATGAGGGAAATAGTTTATGCGATGCAAGCAAAGGAAGCAGAGTGTCTTAGACACTGAGTGGAGGAAGACAGATCATGTGGCCTTTTTCCAAGTAAACAACCACCAAGTAGGAATGGTTGGTGACAAGAGAGAAGGCTTAAAAAGGAAGGTAATCTTGTGCTCCTGACAAATAGAAAGAATAAAGGATCAAAATCAAAGGCAGCCTATAATAGTATCTATAAATTCTTAAAAATCGAATGTGATTTGGAAGCCCAAAACTCACAGTTAGTGCTACCCAGTGTCATGATGGACCAAGAACATTGTGGTTTCCTAAGTTAGAAAATGCTGTATATCAACATTTTAAGAAGAACGTATTACTTTTTTCCAATCAATCCCCTTCCACTAGAAAAAAACAAAAACTCAATTTTTTTCAGGGTGATGAGGAAGAGAGGGCACATGGGGCATGGTTGTAAACAGTAGTTATGTTAGTAGCATTTTTATTTCTCACAAAAATACTGCTTAGCAATTCTGAAATGAATTTACGTGTATACTAACGTTAAACAGGTAAGGAAATAAATTGTGGAAATTGTTGCCAGATTTACATATTCAGAAAACAGGTTATAAATAAGCAAGGTTGGGAGGTTGCTAGAATGGACCCTATGTGACCATATTTGAGTGGAATTTATCAGTAGGAATTCATGATAGAGAGAAAGAGAGAGCGATGGATAGATACATACATACATATGGTAATAAATATAGATATGTGCGTGCATGGGTAGTGTACATGCATATATTTCTTAGCTTTGTGCAATATCAGTTCACTGCAAGCTCTGCCTCCCAGTGGCGCAAAATCAGTTCACTGCAAGCTCTGCCTCCCAGGTTCAAAAGTGCGGTGGCGCAATATCAGTTCACTGCAAGCTCTGCCTCCCAGGTTCAAGCAATTCTCCTGCCTAAGCCTCCTGAGTAGCTGGGATTACAGGCATGTTTCACCACACCCAGCTAATTTGTGTATTTTTAGTAGAGATGGGTTTTCACCATGTTGGCCAAGCTGGTCTCAAACTCCTGACCCCATCTTGGCCTCCCAAAGTGCTGGGATCACAGGCGTGAGCCACCGTACCTGGAACCTGCATACATTTTCAATTGCTTCTTAAAACTCACAGAGTTGTCATTTTATAATCTCTTGTGACTTACACCTCTCTCCAAACTTCCATTTTTCCATCTGCCCATTATACACTGAAGTTAGACCCAGTAAAGTCTCTAGTTTATTCTTTGAATATTCAAAATTTAACTTAAAGGCCTTTGAATGTATCCTCTTTTCTTCCATCCTGTTAACTCTCAGTTATCTTTAAGATCTCAGTGGAGAAGAAATGTTCTGAAAAGCTATCACTGACATGTCTTCTAATCTGGTTTAGAAGCTTGTCCTACGTGCTTCTCAAGATTCCTATACTCTTCCTATCAGAGACGTTGTGTGTTTCTAGGGGTCTGTATCTCCCACTACAAACAATTTAAGAGCAGCGATTATGCACCATTCTCTATTGTATGCCAAGCTCTTAGCACAATACATGATGCATAGGAGGCACTCCCTAAATGATTGTTGAATTGGAACAGGAATTAAAATAGATTAAAGAATGTGTAAGCAAAAACTCAGTTGTATGTAAGAAAACCCAGTTCCCCCTGAAGAAGAGAAAGAGCTGGAGTCCTTTAAAATCAACTGCCTGTTTTTCTGTGACTAGTGAGCCTCATCTCTCCCTTTCCCAGGCATTGTGAAAACTGTTTCTCTAGCTGTGCAGTTGCAAGGTCACTAGGCAGATAAGTCGTAAAACATGCTTTTCCTTGAAAAGTAAGAAATAATGTAATACATGTCTTAATTGAATAACTGTCTTTGTTTCTCACTTCTGTAATATGCTTCCTCCTGCACAGATCTCCCCCAGCCCCACAAAATGCTTAAAAGGTAACCGGACTCTTTGTTTGGGGCTCAGTCCTTTGGATGTAAATCTGACTGGGTGGGTGCACCTAAATAATTAAATAATTCCTCCTCAACCCCTTGGTCTCTCTGATTCCTTAATTATCCCGCTGCAGAATGGATTAAAAAATAAAAAAATATTTATTACATAAGTAGCCAAGAAGTAGAGAAGAACCTTTGCACATATGATATACAAATAGCTAAGAGTAAATTATGGGTATAAATTTATGCACACAATAAGTGCTTATATTTCTTATTCATACATTTTATTTATCTTGAATATTTATGAATAAGAAATATAAGTGCTTTAGCAGATTTATAAACGAGGAACTGAGGGAAGTTTTCACACCACACTGCCACCTTGAAAAGATGGCTATTGAAGTTGTTGGAGGTTATACCAGGAGCCACAATGGAAGGGTAAATAAGGTTTCCACTGTTCTCTCTCCAGCACATCTGACCACAATCCCACCTTAGCTTTTACCAGCAACAGCAAGACTAACCACAACAGCAACATGATTAGCAAGTACCTGTGGTGCTGTATCGCATTTTCTTTTTATTTTCATTTAACCCTCATAGCAACTCACCAAGTAGTTGTTATTATTACATCTATTTTACAGATGAGGAAAACTAGGTCAAAGAGATTAGGTAACTTGCCCACGTTCATACAGATAATAAGTGACGGTTTCAGAATTTGAACCCAGATGTGGCAGATTCTAAAGGCCTTGTTCTTTACTTCTCTACTTTACAGTTTCCCATTGTCCTTTGAAGAACACATTTGGGCTTGCTGTCAGACTCACCAACATAAATCATCATTTACATTTCAGGGCTTGTGTGAGTTCCAGCAGTTCACTGAAATAAAATAAAATTCCTGAGCTTAACCCTCTCATCTCAAATTTATTTTAATGAAAATTTATTTTCAAATAAATTTTTTAATTTATTTAATTACTTAATTAATTTCAAATAAATTTCATTCATCAAATAAAAAGTGAATATTTATTTTAATGATAATGGTGGTAATTTTTTATTTGACACTTTTTGTAATGCTGATGTTAAAGTCAAGAAGCATTTCTCTGTAATGGAAAAAATGTCTCCTTTTTCTTCCGACTGGGTGGTCAGAAGTTGGATTTTAGAAAAAATATATTAAATAGGGATTACACTGCCTTCCTTCCTTAAACCTCATAAAGCAATGGAGTAGGTGGGTAAGAAGAAATAGAAGCAATTTCTGGAAACAACTTTGGAGTAATGATCATAGAAGTTACAAATATCCAAGAATGCCTAAAGAAATGTATCTGTCCTTCCACATCCACAACACACAAATAGGATTTATAGTTAGGAGAGAAAGGATAGAGTCGGTCAAACGTCCAAGGTTCTTGTGATTGGTGCCGTGATAGAAGGATTGAGCTTTATAGACAGGCTCACGTTCTCCTGAGTTTGTGGGTGAAGCTCTGAGTCACTGGAGATTTAAGGTCAAATATTCATACTCTCAGAATTATTTTCATAAGGGGGGTATTCTTGATTCCACAGAATTGGGAGGTGAGGAAATTTCCTAGAAAATAAAACAACATGAATGTCCAAGAACAGGATCATTATCTCCTTCCCCTCCCATGCTTCCTGTTATCATCATAATCATCAACAATAAAAAATCCATTTATTGATGATTACTGTGCCAGATGCTGTAAAGATTATATACACAGTCCTCACAACAAACATTAGAAGAGAATGAAAATATTATTTTCATCTTACGGTTAATATATCTAAAATTTAGAAAGAATTATTAATTGTTCCTAGGTCATACAAGTAGAAAGTCACAAGTTGTAAGAAAATAATTTAACTTAATTCCAACTGTATAAGAAAGTATGCTCATATATTAAGTACAGTATTTCCTCTTGCATTTTCACATCTAAATTCTTTTCTACCCTTCATTCCACCTCTGAAATTCATAAATCTCTAATTCCAGGAACTCCACAAATCATTACCACATAAAAGTTTATATCTAAGAGTCAGAAACAGCTTCAAACCCTACAGGGAGGCTTTGAGACCATGTGGATGATTACTCATTTGAAAAATCTCACCTCTCTTGAATTACAGCAGTTTGCATTCCACAACATGGCTATGGTAGAGATGGTTATGCACAATTCCAGCGAGGTGAGAATCAGCAGTAGAGACACCATGCCCTAGGGGATATGATGCCTTATATCAAACCCGTGGCAACATCCAGAGGAAAAAAAAACATCAGCAGGAAACCAGACTACAACATCTCCCTGCCATAAAGTAGAACAAAGTGAACCATAAATTAAAGACACAGACACACATAATACTGTAGAAGAGATAGTATCTCAATCTAAAAGCATGAAAACACTTTCTCTGAAGAGAAAGATGTGTCGCATTTCTATGTCAACCCATGTGAAGTAGCTACAGGGGGAAGAAGCTGTAGAAACAAAATTCTGCCACTATCACTAACATCTTCCAATTTGAATAGTAGTAAACTAAGGAGAGGAGTAGGCAGTTTAGGAAAATGAACAAAATGACTGTTCCACGATTTCACTAACAGCACTTCATAGGGGTTTAGGCATTTACATTATCCCTAGAAACTAAAACGCTATGCTGATATAAACACAAAATAAAATTGTTGGGCTAGTGATTCTACTATTATTCCTGAGGCACCCAGAAGCAACGAATACAACATATCCCTGGAGGAAAAATACCACCGAATTCACAGAAAAATCAGGCTCTGACAAATATAAATTTAGATCATTAAAAATATAATAAAGAAAATGAGAACACAAACTTCCATAAGTAGTGTCTCACTCATATGTGGGAATTGAACAATGAGAACACGTGGACACAAGGCGGTGAATATCATACAGGGGGCCTGTCTTGGGGTGCGGGGATGGGGGAGGGATAGCATTAAGAGAAATATCTAATGTAAATGACGAGTTAATGGGTGCAGCACACCAACACGGCACATGTATACACATGTAAAAAGCCTGCACGTTGTGCACATGTACCCTAGAACTTAGAGTATAAAAATAATAATAAAAAGAGAAAACAGGAAGCTTAGGAGTGAGTCTGTAATGAACGGTTCATAGATCATTGGGATGAAATGGATAATTCCAAAGGAAAATATTAACCTCTAAGTAGACCTCAGAAGAGGAAGAATTCTGAAACACAAATTTTTAAAAAATTGGTAAGGTTATTAAAAAGCTTTCCTTTGAAAACACCATGTTCATTTCATTCTAAAGTGCAGTCCTTCAAAACTTCAATCATTCTTTGAACATTCCAGATTGCAGAGAAAGTTGTAAATCTCTCAAATTTGTTTTATTAAGCAAGGAGCTATGAAATGAAACTTTTTAAAAAATCTATCTGGGGAGTGTAATAGTAGTAGTCGCAGTAATATTAATAATTATGTAACATGATATGCTAAGCCTTGTTTTAATTGCTTATCATATGTTCACTTACTAAATAGTCACATCAATTCTATGAGATGGGTACTATTGTTATCGTCGTTTCAAAAATGAGAAAACTCAAGGGATTATCTAATTCAACCTTCATTATAAATAGGCAGCAGACCCAAGATTCAAATTATGGGCCGGGCCTGGTGGCTCACACCCGTAATCCCAGCGTTTTGGGAGGCTGAGGCGGGCAGATCATGAGGTCAGGAGATCAAGACCATCATGGCTAACACGGTCAAACCCCGTTTCTACTAAAAAATCCAAAATATTAGCCGGGCGCGGTGGCGGGCGCCTGTAGTCCCAGCTACTCAGGAGTCTGAGGCAGGAGAATGGCGTAAACCCGGGAGGCGGAGCTTGCAGTGAACCGAGATCGCGCCACTGTACTCCAGCCTGGGCGACAGAGCGAGATTCCGTCTCAAAAAAAAAAAAAGATTCAAATTATAGCAGCATGGTACCTGATATATTATTTTTCTGTACATTCTGGATTGTTTGAAATGTTTTATAATTATACAGACTTTTCAAAAACATACATTTGATACGGAGCCCATGTAATTGCATAGGTCCGGTGACTCTGAAGACTGACAACTCTTTAATGACTGGATATTAACTGCTAAATTTATTGAGAGAAAAGCAATCCCCACTATTGCAATTGTAGCACTGGCAAAGTTCATTCCAAAACTGTTTTGTATCTGAAAAAGAATAAGAATTTTCAATTAATATATGCAGCACATACTTCATTCCTTTGGCAACAATTCATTGAAACAAACATTAATTGAATATTGTTTACACACCCATTGATATCCTAAATGCCAGGCAAACATCAATGACCAAAGAAAGATTTCTGTCCCCCACCCTCCATGGAGCTTATATTCTAGCAATAAAAACAAAGAGAAAAGTAAACATACTAATAGGTAAATTACATAATATTTTTGAAAATGATTAAGTACTAGGGGCTAATAGAATGGGATAAGGAGAATCTGGGAATCCAAAGAGAGGAGTGGGGGATTCACGATATTAAATAGAAATGACACTGGGGAGAGGCATGAAAGAGCTGTGGGTGCCAGCCAAGAGTCTATCTGGGGGAATATCCTTGCAGTTAGGGAAATACTCAAAGTCCTAAGGCCAGAATCTTCTGGGGAAGCAAGGGGGCCAAGGGTGTTGGAGGCACGTAGGCAATATTAGGAAATGAAGAAGAAGGAAAGTTAACAGAGAGCCAAAACATGTAGGGCTCTGCAGATCATGAAAAGGACCTTGTTTCTAACTCTAAGAAAAATACAAAGCCAATGAAGGATTTGGAGCAAATAAATGATAGACTTGGCTTTATGGTTTCAAGGGATCGCTCTTTCTAACAAGGCAAAGAGAAGTTCAATGATAAAAGCTAGAAGCCCGATTAGGAGAGACAAGGTGGATTGGATGAAATGTCATCAATAGAAAGATGAGAAAAGGCCAAAATTGGATATATTAATAGCTTGAAAGTAGAGCCAACATTATTTGCTGAAAAGTAGGATTCAGGACTGTGAAAGAAAGAAGACTCAGGGTTATTCTAAGGTGTTTGGTCTGGGAATCTGGAAGGATAATGTTCCCATCAGCTGACATGAGGAGAAGGTTTGAGGAAGAAGACTGGGAGTTGAGCTTTGGATCTTTACATGCCAGTCTGATGATCAGGAGAGACACCTGGGCTGGAAATACTTATTTCAGAGTTGTGGGCATATAGATGTTATTTGAAGTCATAAGGATGTGTAAGATCACAGAAGAAGTACGCACAGATTGAGAAGAGCAGGTGGCAAAGAATTCAGCTCTGGGGACCAGAACATTAAAAGGTCAGAAAGGAGGAGAGGAACCAGGAAAGGAGACTGAGATGGAGAAACCAAAAGATGGGAGGAAAACCAGCCAAGCAATGTATGCTGGAAGCCAAGTGAGGAAATTCCTGGAAGGAGGAGTGGGAGACTAACTATGCTAAATGCTACTCATAGGTTAAGTTAGATGAGGATCAAGAGTTGACCATTGTTTTAGCAGGGTGGAAGTTTTCAGTGGTCTTAAAGACAGCAGTTACAGAAGATAGTAGGGAATAAAATGAAGCCTTACTGAAGTGGGTTTAATTGAAACTGGTAATAGAAATTAGAGAAAGAACATGATGATTCCTTTGAAGGAGTTTAGCTACAGAAAGAAATACGAATGGTGCCTGTCCCTAGCAGAGAGAAATAATGTCAAGGTTTTCTTGTTTTGTTTTGTTTTTATGTTGAGAACAGTAACTGGATGTTTACATGCTGATTAAAGACTGGGCAAGGTAACTCGTGCCTGTAATCCCAGACTTGTGGAAGGCTGAAGCAGGAGGACTGCTTGAGCCCAGGATTTTGAGACCAGCCCCAACATGACAAGATCCTGTTTCTACAAAAAAAAAAAAAAAAAAAGATAAAAATTAGCCAGGCATGGTGGCAAACACCTGTAGTCCCAGCTATGCAAGAGGCTGAGGTGGGAGGATCGCATGAGTCCCAGAAGGTGGAGGCAGTAGTGAGCTGTGACCACACTGCACTCCCACCTGGGTGACAGAGTGAGACTCTGTCAAAAAAAAAAAATATATAGATATACATATAGATATATATATAGATATATACATATATAGATATATATATAGATATATATAGATATATATATAGATATATATAGATATATATATAGATATAGATATAGATATATATATAGATATAGATATAGATATAGATATATAGATATATATATAGCGAGAGACATAAATTAAATTGATGCACTTGTATGGGGAAAAAAAGAATGGAATCTTATACTCAAGTAGGGAGATCAGCTTTAAAGAAAATCACAAAATTTTCCTATGGTAAGAGGCTAAAAGAAAAAACATATTGGTATAGATCTAGTCCATTAAGTAGTGGAGGTCTGAAAATTATCTTCTAATGGCTTCAGTTCTCTCAGAAGAGACAGAAAAATCATCAGCAGAGAGTAAGGATGAGAGAAGCAGGATTGGTGTTTGAGGACAGAATAACATGGTAAAATAGCTATCCATGGAGGAGGGAAAGTAAATGAACGGAGTAGGAAAGTGGAGTATCAATGGCTACATGACTCACTAAGAACATATCATAGAGACTTAGCAGTTGTTTAGGAATAGAAGTTTGGACTTTCAGTTGTGAAACTAGTTAGTGGTGGGAGTTCTTACTTCCAAATAAGTAGAATTGGTCAAACGTGACAACACATAAAAATCAATAAGACTTTTTCTAAGCTTCAGCTTCACCAATATTCAGAACAAGCACCCTAGGAATGCATCCTCACAATGTATGTGATCTTGTTTACCTACCATCTGAATACATTAAGAAAACTAATTTTTTGTGCATTAAATGATAGTCAGTGTCTCAGTTGTATTCATGGACCCCTACTCTCCTACCATTTATGAATAACATATTTCCACTCCTCTGATCATAGAGAAAGAGGAAGTGCTACTTACCCATATTCTTGCGGGTTTTCTCCCTGCTACAACAGACAAGGTTCCTGAACTACAAAACTGTTTGAAAATAGGAAGTAAAACAGATAAAGGAATATTAAGTCTCAACCATTTTCTTCTTGGCCCTCCCTCAATTAGCAGATATTCAGCAATAGTCACACAAACCTCCTTTTTAAAATTCACATCCTAGGACACAAAATTGTACTTGATGTTGTTCATTTTATTTATTTATTTCTTTATTTCTTTTGTCTTTCCATGCAATGAGTTTTATTCATCTTATTTTTTTAATTTTTTTATTTCCATACATTATTGGGGAATAGGTGGTGTTTGGTTACATGGATGAGTTCTTTAGTGGTAATTTGTGAGATTTTGGTGTACCTACCACCCAGACAGTATATATTGAACACAATTTGTAGCCTTTTATCCCTTACCTCCTTCCCACCTTTTCCCCCTGAGTCCCCAAAGTCCATTGTGTCACTCTTATGCCTTTGCATCCTCATAGCTTAGCTCGCACTTACAAGTGAGAACATGAGATGTTTGATTTTCCACTCCTAGTTACTTCACTTAGGATAATGGCTTACGCAAGGATTTCATGACCAAGAACCCAAAAACAAATGAAATAAAATCAAAGATACATAGCTGGGACCTAATTAAACTAAGGAGCTTTTGCACGGCAAAAGGAACAGTCAGCAGAGTAAACCGACAACTCACAGAGTGGGAGAAAATCTTCACAATCTATACATCTGACAAAGGACTAATATCCAGAATCTGCAGTGAACTCAAACAAGTCACCAAGAAATAAACAAACAATTCCATCAAAAAATGGGTTAAGGACATGAACAGACAATTCTCAAAAGAAGATATACAAATGACCAACAAACATACCATTCACCTTTAAAAACTGAACTATCAGGGAAGTAATAATCAAATAATCAAAGCTGAATGAATACATTTTAAAATCACCCCTATTTTTTCTGATTGCATGTTGACCCACATAGTGGAAATGATTCTTCCGATTTTCAGACAATAATCAGCAGACAAATTTCTTAACTCTCAAGCCAGGACTCTCTGCTGCACCACAAGGCAATTCATCAATACCCATTTTTCATTCAATTTTTTAAGTATCCATAAATGTAGCACATAGATATAAGATAATTTTTAGGACTTCATTTGTACTTGGCAAATGTGATTTCTAGAAAGAGGTTTTTGGCCGGGCATCGGGGCTCATGCCTCGCAATTCCAGCATTTTGGAAGGCCAAGCCTGGAGGACCACTTGCGGTCAGGAGTTCCAGACCATCCTGGGAAGCATGGTGAAACCCCATATCTACTAAAAATACAAACACAAAAATTAGCTGGGCATGGTGTGCATGCCTGTAATCCCAACCACTCAGGAGACTGAGGCAAGAGAATCACTTGAACTGGGGAGGCAGAGGTTGCAGTGGGCAGAGATCGTGCCACTGCACTCCAGCCTGGACAACAGATCAAGATGCTGTCTCAAAAAATAAATTAATAAATTAATTTAATTTAAAAATAAAAAAAAGAGTTCCTTGTTTCTAATTAGTTGCTCAAGAATTGCAAATCAAAACCACAGCATGCAACCTTCCAATAACCTACAAACAATACTCTTGTCATCAAACACATCTCCAGCAGTGGTATCTAAGAAATAACACACAGCCAGGGGAGTATGAATACTCACAAACGCAGCACCCCAAAATGGGTAGCCTGTGTGGAAGGTGAAGAAAAAGAAGTGCCTTTGGAGGTGGAACAGGTATTGCAAGGAACCGAGAAAGACACCCAAAGCCAGAATCATCGCTGCACTCAGGATCTGGATGGCCTGAAAGAAGAAGGGGGGAAAAAGGCATAACAGTCATATACTAAAGTGGACAGTGAAAATAGACCATTTTAATTTTCCTCAGCAAGGAGATGTCGGTGCTTGAAATTGTTAAAGTGTCAAGCCTAAATTAACAGAACAAGAGCTTATCTGAAAGAGTTTTTTGTCCCACACTATCCGCACCAATTCCAGTGGCAGCCTTTCATCCTCACCTCTCCCCCACATTTCTATTATTCATTCTCAGGAACTCCTCTCAGAAAGTGGCAGGAGAGTAAAGGAGACATGGCAGGTAAGGTAGATGGAGTCAAAGTCTCTTCCCGGCATGCTTTCGGGCCACAACATGATGAAGGCAGACAGAAGTTAAGCCATATCGTACTCAGCCTTTCTCTCAACCCAATTTTTTTTTTCTTTTTAAAACAGAGTCTTGCTCTGTTGCCAGGCTGGAGATACTGGCTCACTGCAAACTTTACCTCCTGGGTTCAAGTAATTCTCGTGCCTCAGCCTCCCGAGTAGCTGGGATTACAGGCGCCTGCCACCACACCCAGCTAATTTTTGTATTTTTAGTAGAGAAGCGGTTTCACCGTGTTGGCCAAGATGGTCTCCATCTCCTGACCTCATCCTGACCCTCCCACCTCGGCCTCCCAAAGTGCTGGGATTACAGGCGTGAGCCACTGCGTCTGGCCTCTCAACCCAATTTTTAAATTTAAAATATAGAATATAAGCCTCATAGAGCTCAGGCTCCTAAAATGGCTGGTCAAAAGGCAGAAAACCAAAAATGAAGGGTCTTGGAATCTGTTCAAGGCTTGATGTTTTCTACCATGAAAGAAAGGCTCTGCATTTCTGCTCCCCAGATCTGTAATAAGTCACAGTGTTTTCTCCAATTCTTCATTAACTCAGTGATAAATAACTCAGAATTTCCTCCTTCTCAGCATAAGCAAGGTTTTCCTCATGATACAGTTGGCTCTTGAATGACATTGGGGTTTGGAATGCCCACACCCTTCATGGTTGAAAATCCACATATAACTTTTGACTTCCCAAAAACTTAACTACTAATAGCCTATTGTTGACCAGAAGCCTTACTATTAACATAAACAATCAATTATCACATATTTTGTATGTAACATGTTATATACAATAAGCTAGAGAAACTAAAAACTTTATTAAGGAAATCATAAGAAAGAGACAATGTATTTACTATTCATTAAGTGGAAGTAGATTATTATAAAAGTCTTCATCCTCATCCTCTTCTTGTTGAATAGACTGAGGAAGGAGGGAGGGAGACAGTTCTTGCTGTCTCGGGATGGCAAACAGAGGTGGAAGAAATCCTCATGTAAGGGAATCCTCACAGTTCAAACACACATTGTTCACAGGTCAACTGTATTTATTTTCTTCCCTCTTAAATCAGTGTTTAAACTAAGGCTGACTTACCCCAAGAACTTGTAATTTTTCTTTCTGATAATCTTGTGATCCATCAATGGGCTGGTAGACAGAAGTATTCAGCTCATCTGGTCCCATCTCACTGCCTGGGGTACCATGGGCAGAGGCTGACCCCAGTTCTGCATTATCAACTTCGTGGGAGGCCATTGGGGGTTGTTTATCGCTGTGATAGAAAAGAAATCCAAAGGCTTCATGCTTTCCCTTTTTCCACTAGCTACTAAAATTTTGAATGTTCCAGAAGGGTTCAATTCTGTCCATATATTACAATGACTCTCCACAAATGGCACACCAGGGCAGAGTAACAGAGTTAGTACAATATTCAATTCTGTCTTGCCTTAGAGTAGTAGACATCATTGGGTCATTGTAGTAGTTGGTACTTCACTTAACTTTGGAATGGTAAAGAGCAATTTCTTTCTCATTTTGCATGCACTGATATATAGTCCCTGCCTTTCTTCAAATCAGTCGAGGGCAACCAGACATATGGTTCCTCTGAGCAGTGGTCTCTTTATAAGAATAACGGCTTTAGCCAGATTCCAGTAATAATAGTAGGTATCATTTATTTAGTACTTATTATTATCTACCAGGCACTGTCTAGATGCTGTGAATGTATTAATATATTTAATCCTGTTATAATATTATTATTATTATTCCCATTTCACAGATGAAAAAAATTGAGGTATAGAGAGATTGAGAAACTTACCCAAACTCATATAGCTTATAAATCATTTCAGATTCTACTAAAAACATTCTACTCTAAGGTCCAATATTTTTCAAATCATTACATTATATAGCACTATATAGAAGATGTCTTTCTGAGTATCAACATAGCATGATAGAGTTTAAGCACTATGGAAGATCCAAATTCAAATCCAGATTTCATCATTTACTAGTTGCATGACCTTATAGTGGGAACCTCAGTTTTCACTTCTGTAAAAATGGGAATGATTTTAATTTGATAGTAACATTGCAAGAGTTGACTTTGATAATGAACAGAATTCTTAACCTATGAACAGATGGTATCAACTTTTAACTTATACTCTGCCTTCTGACTAAAAGGACTTCAAGTTTGTATGTAAGAGTCACAAAAGAACCACCTCAATCATTACAGCTAAAAAATATGTATCACTAAAGTACACACAGAATGCTTACATTGGGCTTCTGAATGTTGGGCAATGTAACTTCCTAATTCATAGTACCCTCCAACACAAAATAGTTGCAAAATGCTTATATGCTTTTGTAAGTGATGGGGGACATGGCATGAGATGAACCATAAACATATGAAATGATGCTGTATTCTGCCAAAACTATTGACTGGGTTAAGAATAAGATCTTAATATAAATCATTCTACCATAAAGACACATCCACGTGAATATTCATTGCAGCACTATTCACAATAGCAAAGACATAGAATCAACCTAAATGTCCACCAGTTGTCGACTGGATGAAGAAAATGTGGTACATACACACCATGGAATACTATGCAGCCATAAAAAGGAATGAGACCGTGTCTTTTGCAGGAACATGGATGAAACTGGAAGCCATTATCCTTAGAAAGCTAATACAGGAACAGAAAACCAAATACCACATATTCTCACTTATAAGTGGGAGCTAAATGATAAGAACAAATGGACACATAGAGGGGAACACACACGGGAGATTATCAGAGAGAGGAGGGAGGAGATCAGGAAAAATAACTATTGGGTACTAGGCTTAGTACCTGGGTGACAATCAGCACAACACACCTCTGTGGTACGAACTTACCTATATAACGAACTCGCACATGTACCCCTAAACCTAAAATAAAAGCTTTTTGTTAAAAAAAAGAAAGAATTGTATCTTAATTTCTACTTTTTGTTATAAACTATATACCAGATCCATTTTTCTAGTAACTTAATTTTTTTGTTAAACTAAATACATGCCACTTTCAGGATGTTTACCTTTCTGATACTCTGTTCTGGGGGCGTGTATGACCCTCATTTAAGTGTGGTGACAGATTTACTAAGCACTGACTTAAAGTGAGAGTCGGGCCATGTTTTATTATTACACTGGGAATTGCAATAAAAGTTCATAAAAGTTCCCTACCAATACTGATAAAACGTTTATTATAAATGTCATAAAATTTTCCTACCAATACTCCTCATCAAAGTTTCCTACCAATATTGATTTTCATGCTAAGATTAAATTACATTCTCTATGTATTTAAATATGGATAAATGTGAAATGACAAGGAGCCCTTAACCTCCCATGTTCAACACTGCACAGAACCCAAGAGCGAGGGAAGATCCATAAAGCTTAAAGCAAACTCTATATGAATGAGTTTCTAACGTAATTATCTGCAAGAAGTATAAATAAGAATAGCCAAAAAGCCAAGACTTCAGATTTATCCACTGGGAAATTTGTATGTATTTTGGATTAAATATCTAATGAACTAAGATGCATGCAATATGGAGAGTGTTGCTGCCTTATGACCAGATAATCTCTCTGCTATGTCTCCTGCCTCACCCCTCACGCCTCCCTATCTTAAAACTCCATCCAGCCTTGTTTTTTGTTTTGTTTGTTTGTTTGTTTGTTTTGTTTTGTTTGAGATAGAGTCTCGCTCTATCGCCCAGGTTGGAGTGCAGTGGCCGGATCTCAGTTCACTGCAAGCTCCGCCTCCCGGGTTTACACCATTCTCCTGCCTCAGCCTCCCGAGTAACTGGGACTACAGGCGCCCGCCACATCGCCCGGCTAGCTTTTTGTATTTTTTTTAGTAGAGATGGGGTTTCACTGTGTTAGCCAGGATGGTCTCGATCTCCTGACCTCGTGATCTAGCCGTCTCGGCCTCCCAAAGTGCTGGGATTACAGGCTTGAGCCACCGCGCCCAGCCAGCCTTGTTTCATTGATTTTTCTTCCTTCAGAAGTTCCAAGTCTGCAAATGTCTTCAATCCTCTGTGCTATCCCACTATTCCTGAGAGACAAGTCCCCTCAAGCTTCACCTGGATAATTTCTGCTCTCCTTCCAGACTGATTTTTTTTTTTTATTTTTATTTTTGAGATGGAGTCTTGCTCTGTCTCCCAGGCTGGAGTGCAGTGGCCCAATCTCGGCTCACGGCAACCTCTGCCTCCCAGGTTCAAGCCATTATCCTGCCTCAGCCTGCCAAGTAGCTGGGATTACAGGTGTGCACCAGCACACCCAGCTAATTTTGGTACTTTTAGTAGAGATGGGGTTTTACTGTGTTGGCCAGGCTGGTCTTGAACTCCCGACCTCAGGTGATCCTCCCACCTCGGCCTCCCAAAGTGCTGGGATTACAGGCATGAGTCACTGCGCCCGGCCCTTTCAGACTGATTTTCAGCCCACATGTCATACTTTCAGGACATTGTTTTTAGTCCTGGCCAAGTCTGGAAGAAGCATGCACCCCTTTTGGTTGCTCTCAGAATTTCCTCAAGTTTCCTTCTCATACCACTTAATCAGCCTGAGCGTTAACTGCCTGGATACTTACCTGTTACCTCGTTGTCTACTCATCACTGCAACTCCAGTGCCTAGCTCAGAATCATCAGATGGCAAGCAGTTAACACATGTTCAATCAGTAACCAGACTTTCGGTCCAACCCCAGGTAGCCATCCTGATCAATGAGAATGGAAAATACCTCTGCAAGCACTGGAGCCTCTCATCCCAAGTAACTCCAAGAGCATTTCTGAAGGGAGCAAATATCTAACCATATTATTTAACTTGATTTGTTTCAAATAATCAAAATAATCAGGCAGAATTTTCAGCCTTCAGGTGAAACAACAAACTATGTTTTCTAAAATTTGGTTAAATCAGTTACCTATTTGTTAAAAAAAAAAATCAGAGAAATGGTCCAGGTGCAGTGGCTCACGCCTGTAATCCCAGCACTTTTGGGAGGCTGAGGCGGGAGGATCACAAGGTCAGGAGGATCACGAGGTCAGGAGATTGAGATCATCCTGGCTAACATGGTGAAACCCTGTCTCTACTAAAAATACAAAAAATTAGCCGGTTGTGACAGCACACGCCTGTAATCCAGCTACTCAGGAGATCATCCTGGCTAACATGGTGAAACCCTGTCTCTACTAAAAATACAAAAAATTAGCCGGTTGTGACAGCACACGCCTGTAATCCAGCTACTCAGGAGGCTGAGGCAGGAGAATTGTTTAAACCCGTGAGGCAGAAGTTGCAGTGAGCTGACATGGCACCACTGCACTCCAGCCTGGGCAACAGAGCGAGATGCCGTCACAAAAAAAAAAAAAAAAAAAAAAAAATCAGAGAAATGTAGATTTTCTAGGAAACTACCAGTTAAGTTCAGCTCTCCAGCTTTTAGTATGTGGCAGGCATTTGTTCTAGGGCTTTACTCATGTTTACTAATTTAGTTCTCACAACAGCAGATGAATGGGTACTACTGTTAGGATCCTTTCCATCTAACAGACTAAGAAGCTGAGGAACAAAGAAGTTAAGTAGCTTTCCCAAGCCCACACAGCCAGCAATTTGAGAAGCTAAAAATCAAAACCTGGCAATCCATCTCAAGTTATCATTACACTCTACTGTCCTCTGAGCTATGCTAAAATGCACTTTGCAGACCCATACTTCAGGCATATCCAGACCACCCCTCATTATCAGAGCTGGTAGACAAACTCAGGTGCAGCCAGTGGGATTAATGTATCTAAGAGGTGTGTGTGCCTGTATGTGTATCCATACCCACATTTTCCCAAAGAAATTGCTGTATTATTACGTCTAACACTTTCCATCATGGCTCCAAAGGAATCATCACATCCTAAAGAGAAGCCATGCTCACAGTTAAATGTTCCAAACCTCTGCCCAGCAACCAAACAGAGACCTTTGCAGACATCCCCAGTAGTCCACTGGGAGGCATTTTAACAAAAGATGCAAAAGAAAGGGGAATGTCTGTGGAGAGGGAATCTATACCTTGGAGGCTTCAGGCTTTGGCAGACTGCTTTCCTCCCAAGTCCAGCTTGTCGCAAGTAGGAGACACTCAGAAAAGATCACTACAGCATCTTTTCCCGATAACAGAAGCCTCCACAGACTTAACGTTATCTTTACCTTATGCAACACTTCAGAGGACTCAGTGAAAATGTTTTGCGGGCTGACTGACCAGTGTGCTAATCATGTCTGCAGCTGGGGCCTCGCTGATCCGTTGTGTTTCCCTAGGGCTTAGTGATGATTAGGAAACTGGCGTGAGGGGTAACTGTCTTCTGGCTTTCAGATGTTGCTTAACACATTGTTGGAACAGGAAATACAAGCAACAAATACGGGTAGACAAGTGGGAAGAGGTTGTGGGATGGAGGTGAACAGAGTTAGTTGCACAGCAAGAAGAGATAAAGTCACATTGTCAGAGAAACATCTGGAGAAGGGAGGTGGTCACCCTGGTACTTCTTTTACATGATGTGCCAGCAACGGTGCTATGTACCTTATATGCATGATGACATTCAATTCTCACATGCTTAGAGAGGTTACTTTGCCAATATCACAGATATAATAATAATGCTAATTATTGTTTAAATGTATTAAATGATTACTACGTACAGGTCATTGTTCTAAATGCTTTACATGTGTTAATTCATTTCATCCTCACAATAACCCAGGACCCAGGTACTACTATTAACCCAATGTTATGGTAGAGAAAACTATGGTATAGAAATGTTACCCAGTTTTCCTAAAATGTAACTGGAAAAGCCCTGTGCAAAATCTCTGTTTTGTACAATGGTGAAGCCCAAAGTGTGCTAGTTATCCTAATATGATTGTTAAAACCCCTCCTTTCAGTTTCTTTTTGTTTTTTTGGTTTTTTGTTGTTTGTTTGTTGAGATGGTGTCTCTCTGTGTCGTGCAGGCTGGAGTGCAATGGTGCGATTTTGGCTTACTGCAACCTCCGCCTCCTGCAAGCAATTCTACTGTTCCCACCTCCTGAATAGCTGCGACTACAGGCATGCGCCACCACACCCAGCTAATTTTTGTATTTTTAGTAGAGACAAGGTTTCACCATATTGGTCAGGCTGGTCTCGAACTCCTGACCTCAGGTGATCCACCCACCTCAGCCTCCCAAAGTGCTGGGATTACAGGCATGAGCCATCGCGCCCGGCCTCCTTTCAGTTTCAAAAGTGGCCAGATTATATACTTATCCTAAATAAATGTCCTAAAATAGGTGATAGAAAGATCAGAGCCAAGTGACAGGGAGTAAGGAAGTGGGTAACGTGAAGATTCAAACCTCAATCCTTATGAAGGTCACAGAGCCAGGCCTGAGAGAAAGACCCAGAATGAGGGCACAGCCCCTGATCCATGCCCCCAGGGGAGTCTGGGAGACAGAGAAGAATGTTCACAGCAAGGAAAGTGAGGTTCTAGTCCTATAAACAAGAGCATTAGTGGGGACGTGATCACAGGAAAGAGAAAGAGGGCCAGACACCAAGACCAAAGCATAGTGTGTGGGGCAGAGATTGTGAATATGAAATGAGCAGGGGCCTAGCTGCCAGAAAATTTCTGCACAGGCGCTCTGCTGGGAGAGCTGGCACCTGAGCCCTAGAGCAGCGGCTCTCCAGGGTCTATGTTTAGGAGCGAAGGAAGGGACTAAGGAAAGAGAAGACGGAGGCAGAAGTCAGAAGGAAATAGCCAAAAGGAAGGTGGTAAAAAATAAGATCCTTCCCTCCCCGTTTTAGCCAGAACCATTGCAAATGGAATACTGAAGAAGAAAGAGATAACAAGAAAATGCCTTCAATGAAGAAGAGAAAGAAATCTGAAGAAGTGAAAGGAAAGAGTGGATGCTTTCAACATGCTCGTTTTGAATTTAGAGCTGTAGAAAAAGCCATGAAAGGAAGTCACTTAAACTCTTAAGACTGCAGTTCTCCCATTTGTAAATTGAAGACCATAGTTTCCACTTTGGGGTATTAAGTTCGAATGACAGAATCCATGCAAAGGTCTTAGTAACTAAGATCTTCACATGAGTTCAAAATAAGTAATAAAAATGATTGGGGTCTTTCTTCAATTCCTTAGAGAGAGGATGATTGTTGAGAAACCACTTTCAAAGGAAGAGTCACAAATAAAAATTTAATATACTTACCATGGGCAACATGATGTTTTGACACGTGTGTATTTGTGAAGTCATTACCACAAAGCAGATAATTAATCTACCCATCAGATCACATAATCATCTTTTTTTTTTTTTTTTCCTTTGGAGGTGGAGAGAACGTTTAAGGTCTCCTAACGAACTTCAAGTACACAAAAATATCCCCAGAATGTATTTATCTGATTTTACCTCATTAAAGCGGGGGTGGGGGGGGGGGGCTGGGGAAGTAAAATAAATACATAAAAATTATTTTTTTAATTTTTATTATTTTTTGAGACAGAGTCTCACTCTGTCACCAGGCTGGAGTGCAGTGGCACAATCTCAGCTCACTGCAACCTCCACCTCTGGGTTCAAGCAATTCTCCTGCCTCAGTCTCCCGAGTAGCTGGGACTACCGGTGCCCACCACAACGCCCAGCTAATTTTTGTGTTTTCAGTAGAGATGGGGTTTCACCAGGTTGGCCAGGATGGTCTCGATCTCCTGACCTCATGATCCACCTGTCTTGGCCTCCCAAAGTGCTGGGATTACAGGCATGAGCCACTGCGCCCGGCCTGGCTTAATTCTTAAATGTTTATGTGAATTTAAGACAAATTACTTCCTCTTTCTGAGCATTGCCTACAAAATGAAATGGCAGGATTTTATCCTTTTTAAAGGCTGAATAGTATTCCTTGTGTATGTACACCACATTTTGTTTGTGGGTGGATGCTTGGGCTGACTCCATATCTTGGCCATTGTGAAGAGTGCTGCAGTGGACATGGGAGTACAGATATTTCTTTGACATACTGATTTCATTTCCTTTAGATATATACCCAATAATGGGATTGCTGGAGCATACTGTAGTTCTATTTTTAATTTTTTGAGAAACCTCCGTAAAGTTTTCCATAGCAGTTGTACTAACTTACATTCCCACCAGCAGTATGTAAGGATTCCTTTTTATCTACATCCTTGCCAACACTTATCTTTTGATTTTTTGATAGTAGCCATTCTGACTAGAGTGAAGTACCACACGATCTCACTCATATGTGAAAATAAGTAGAATAGTGGTTACCAGAAGATGAGGAGGGGCGGGGAAGGGAGGGAAGGAGGAGGGATGCTGAGGGATGCTGAGGGATTCATCAACAAAGCTAGAGTTAGGAGGAATAAGTTCTGGTGTTTTATTGCATGGTAGGATGATGAAAGTTAAAAATAATTGTATTATATATTTCAAAATGGCTAGAAGAGAGGTTTTTGAATGTTCTCATTGAAAGAAATAATGTTTAAGGTAACAGATATGCTAAGTACTCATTACGTGATTTATACATGTATTGAAACATCACATTGTAGCTGATAGATACAAGTATGTGTTAATCATAATTTGTTAAAAAAAAAAAGAAGAAGAAGAAGAAAAGGAAGAGAAGAGGTTTTAGAGCCACCCTTCTAAAATCCAGCCATGTCATCACTCTTTATCTTGTACATATCTATTATCCCACACTCAATAATTTACTTTGTTTTTAGCAGACATTCACCTGCCCAATATTCTCTCAAATCGGTTTATATAAAATAATTTTACTTCCATGTTCAAGAATTTTAAGTTTTATTGAGAGTTGTGTAACTGCTTGAATAGCAATTGTTTCCTAGAGAACTAAAGTTCAGCAACTTAAGAAGATTCCAAGCAGTAGAGTATAGTGGCTAATGTACAAAGAGAGAGTATAGAGACAGATCTAGAGGCAGATTGCCCGATTTTAAGTCTTGAACCAACAGCAACAAGTTGTATGACTCAGGCAAATGATTTAGCCTCTGTTTGTTTGGTTATCTGTAAAATTGGGGTAATAGTGATATATTTCTCTCTTTAAGAAGATTACATAATTTATCGTGAGGGGGCGGAGCAAGATGGCCAAATAGGAACAGCTCCAGTCTCCAACTCCCAGCGCGAGCGACACAGAAGACTGGTGATTTCTGCAATTTAAACTGAGGTACTGGGGTCATCTCACTAGGAAGTGCCGGACAATCGGTGCTGGTCAGCTGCTGCAGCCCGGCCAGCGAGAGCTGAAGCAGGGCGAGGCATCGCCTCACCTGGGAAGCGCAAGGGGGAAGGGAATCCCTTTTCCTAGCCAGGGGAACTGAGACACACAACACCTGGAAAATCAGGTAACTCCCACCCCAATACTGCGCTTTAAGCAAATGGGCACACCAGGAGATTATACCCACACCCGGCCAGGAGGGTCCCACGGCCACGGAGCCTCCCTCATTGCTAGCACAGCAGTCTGCGATCTAACCGCAAGGCAGCAGCGAGGCTGGGGGAGGAGTGCCCGCCATTGCTGAGGCTTAAGTAGGTAAATAAAGCTGCTGGGAAGCTCAAACTGGGTGGAGCTCACAGCAGCTCAAGGAAACCTGTCTGTCTCTGTAGAATCCACCTCTGGGGACAGGGCACAGCTAAACAATAACAACAAAAAAAGCAGCAGAAACCTGTGCAGACACAAACGACTCTGTCTGACAGCTTTGAAGAGAGCAGTGGATCTCCCAACACGGAGGTTGAGATCTGAGAAGGGACAGACTGCCTGCTCAAGTGGGTCCCTGACCCCTGAGTA
The DNA here is from genome assembly GCF_002776525.5 of Piliocolobus tephrosceles. Classification (NCBI taxonomy): domain Eukaryota; kingdom Metazoa; phylum Chordata; class Mammalia; order Primates; family Cercopithecidae; genus Piliocolobus; species Piliocolobus tephrosceles. The sequence continues at coordinate 13,480,594 of NC_045446.1, forward strand.
GCCTAACTGGGAGACATCCCCCACTAGGGGCAGTCTGACACCCCACACCTCACAGGGTGGAGTACACCCCTGAGAGGAAGCTTCCAAAGCAAGAATCAGACAGGTGCACTTGCTGTTCAGCAATATTCTATCTTCTGCAACCTCTGCTGCTGATACCCAGGCAAACAGGTTCTGGAGTGGACCTCAAGCAATCTCCAACAGACCTACAGCTGAGGGTCCTGACTATTAGAAGGAAAACTATCAAACAGGAAGAACACCTATACTAAAACCCCATCAGTACGTCACCATCATCAAAGATCAGAGGCAGATAAAACCACAAAGATGGGGAAAAAGCAGGGCAGAAAAGCTGGAAATTCAAAAAATAAGGGCGCATCTCCCCCTGCAAAGGAGTGCAGCTCATCGCCAGCAACGGATCGAAGCTGGTCAGAGAATAACTTTGACGAGATGAGAGAAGAAGGCTTCAGTCCATCAAGCTTCTCAGAGCTAAAGGAGGAATTACGTACCCAGCGCAAAGAAAGTAAAAATCTTGAAAAAAGAGTGGAAGAATTGATAGCTAGAATACTTAATGCAGAGAAGGTCATAAACGAAATGACAGAGATGAAAACCATGACACAAGAAATACGTGACAAAAGCACAAGCTTCAGTAACTGACTCGATCAACTGGAAGAAAGAGTATCAGCGATTGAGGACCAAATGAATGAAATGAAGCAAGAAGAGAAACCAAAAGAAAAAAGAAGAAAAAGAAATGAACAAAGCCTGCAAGAAGTATGGGATTATGTAAAAAGACCAAATCTACGTCTGATTGGGGTGCCTGAAAGTGAGGGGGAAAATGGAACCAAGTTGGAAAACACTCTTCAGGATATCATCCAGGAGAACTTCCCCAACCTAGTAGGGCAGGCCAACATTCAAATTCAGGAAATACAGAGAACACCACAAAGATACTCCTCGAGAAGAGCAACACCAAGACACATAATTGCCAGATTCACCAAAGTTGAAATGAAGGAAAAAATCTTAAGGGCAGCCAGAGAGAAAGGTCGGGTTACCCACAAAGGGAAGCCCATCAGACTAACAGCAGATCTCTCCTCAGAAACTCTACAAGCCAGAAGAGAGTGGGGGCCAATATTCAACATTCTTAAAGAAAAGAATTTTAAACCCAGAATTTCCTATCCAGCCAAACTAAGTTTCATAAGTGAAGGAGAAATAAAATCCTTTACAGATAAGCAAATGCTTAGAGATTTTGTCACCACCAGGCCTGCCTTACAAGAGACCCTGAAGGAAGCACTAAACATGGAAAGGAACAACCGGTACCAGCCATTGCAAAAACATGCCAAAATGTAAAGACCATCGAGGCTAGGAAGAAACTGCATCAACTAACGAGCAAAATAACCAGTTAATATCATAATGGCAGGATCAAGTTCACACATAACAATATTAACCTTAAATGTAAATGGACTAAATGCTCCCATTAAAAGACACAGACTGGCAAACTGGATAAAGAGTCATGACCCATCAGTCTGCTGTGTTCAGGAGACCCATCTCACATGCAGAGACATACATAGGCTCAAAATAAAGGGATGGAGGAAGATCTACCAAGCAAATGGAGAACAAAAAAAAAGCAGGGGTTGCAATCCTAGTCTCTGATAAAACAGACTTTAAACCATCAAAGATCAAGAGACAAAGAAGGCCATTACATAATGGTAAAGGGATCAATTCAACAGGAAGAGCTACCTAGCCTTAATATATATGCACCCAATACAGGAGCACCCAGATTCATAAAGCAAATCCTTAGAGACTTACAAAGAAACTTAGACTCCCATACAATAATAATGGGAGACTTCAACACTCCACTGTCAACATTAGACAGATCAACGAGACAGAAAGTTAAC
>NC_045446.1:13482879-13490231 GCF_002776525.5 Piliocolobus tephrosceles
TGGATAGGAAGAATCAATATCGTGAAAATGGCCATACTGCCCAAGGTTATTTATAGATTCAATGCCATCCCCATCAAGCTACCAATGAATTTCTTCACAGAATTGGAAAAAACTGCTTTAAAGTTCATATGGAACCAAAAAAGACCCTGCATTGCCAAGACAATCCTAAGTCAAAAGAACAAAGCTGGAGGCATCATGCTACCTGACTTCAAACTATACTACAAGGCTACAGTAACCAAAACAGCATGGTACTGGTACCAAAACAGAGATATAGACCAATGGAACAGAACAGAGTCCTCAGAAATAATACCACACATCTACAGCCATCTGATCTTTGACAAACCTGAGAGAAACAAGAAATGGGGAAAGGATTCCCTATTTAATAAATGGTGCTGGGAAAATTGGCTAGCCATAAGTAGAAAGCTGAAACTGGATCCTCTCCTTACTCCTTATACAAAAATTAATTCAAGATGGATTAGAGACTTAAATGTTAGACCTAATACCATAAAAACCCTAGAAGAAAACCTAGGTAGTACCATTCAGGACATAGGCATGGGCAAGGACTTCATGTCTAAAACACCAAAAGCAATGGCAACAAAAGCCAAAATCGACAAATGGGATCTAATTAAACTAAAGAACTTCTGCACAGCAAAAGAAACTACCATCAGAGTGAACAAGGCAACCTACAGAATGGGAGAAAATTTTTGCAATCTACTCATCTGACAAAGGGCTAATATCCAGAATCTACAAAGAACTCAAACAAATTTACAAGAAAAAAACAAACAACCCCATCAAAAAGTGGGCAAAGGATATGAACAGACATTTCTCAAAAGAAGACATTCATACAGCCAATAGACACATGAAAAAATGCTAATCATCACTCGCCATCAGAGAAATGCAAATCAAAACCACAATTAGATACCATCTCACACCAGTTAGAATGGCAATCATTAAAAAGTCAGGAAACAACAGGTGCTGGAGAGGATGTGGAGAAATAGGGACACTTTTACACTGTTGTTGGGATTGTAAACTAGTTCAACCATTATGGAAAACAGTATGGCGATTCCTCAAGGATCTAGATGTACCATATGACCCAGCCATCCCACTACTGGGTATATACCCAAAGGATTATAAATCAGGCTGCTATAAAGACACATGCACATGTATGTTTATTGTGGCTCTATTCACAATAGCAAAGACTTGGAATCAACCCAAATGTCCATCTGTGACAGACTGGATTAAGAAAATGTGGCACATATACACCATGGAATATTATGCAGCCATAAAAAAGGATGAGTTTGCGTCCTTTGTAGGGACATGGATGCAGCTGGAAACCATCATTCTTAGCAAACTATCACAAGAACAGAAAACCAAACACCGCATGTTCTCACTCATAGGTGGGAACTGAACAATGACATCACTTGGACTCGGGAAGGGGAACATCACACATCGGGGCCTATCATGGGGGGGGAGGGGGGAGGGATTGCATTGGGGAGTTATACCTGATATAAATGATGAATTGATGGGTGCTGATGAGTTGATGGGTGCAGCACACCAACATGGCACATGTATACATATGTAACAAACCTGCACGTTGTGCACATGTACCTGAGAACTTAAAGTATAATAATAATAAAAAGAAAAAAAACAAATATGTATGAATTAGGAAAACAAACAAAAAATAATAATTTATCATAATGTACTTGTACCATATTCTGACACTTAGGAAGTCCCATAGAAGTATTACCTCTCAGCTGCATATTAAATGCCAAAGACAGATGTCCACTATGACAGGTTCAAATTCTTTATTTGACAAGTAAACAGCTATAGGTGGCATTTTGTTGAAAATGGAATAGTATCACTTTAACTAGAAATAATAATAACCAATATCTTGGTAAAATTTGCTTCCAGGAGGATGTGCCATCCAAAACATACATTCAATAAACTATTGAATAGCCAATGGCACAGTTCAATTTTCACCCTTGATATAAGAAATCTACCAAAATTAGAAGTATTTTTGGATATATTACACATATAGACTCCCTGTTTAAAGAAAGGAAGCTGTATAAAGTAAGTGTTAATAAATAATCATTTAATGAGTGCTCTTAGGTGGCAGGATAACTCTTTGCTTAACCAACTCAACCAATCAATTATTTTGAGTGTGGAAGAAACATTCTGAGGAAAAAGGAAAATCGAACATCAAATTTCAGTTAAGGGAGTGGTTATTTGAGCTCTAGAAAATAAATAGAATTTACTTCTGTAATAATCTAAATAGGCAATCACATTGCATTATTGTTAGGATTCAGCTTTACTGATTAATAGCAAAGTCTACATGAATTAAAATATCTGCACATAAAAGGGTTTTGCCTTTCATGAGAATTAATATGTTAAATTTTACACTATGCTCAAACTTTTTTGCCTCCTGCACATTTATATTTCTCTCTATTCTTTATTCTTCCTGAAAAATATTAGAACATATTTATTGGAGGTTCATATCAATTAGATCAAGTCATTGTCATTGAAGACATATTTCTGAATCTGCTACACAGAACAGAAAAAAACTTAAATGTATAATATGAATTACCTAATAGTTAATGTTAAATTAATAAGCCATAACCCTACTGAATACAAATATTTAGAAATACACATTCACTAATCAACTGATCAGGACCTTTACTGAAGTAGGGTTTTTAGAAACCAGAGACTTAAGGAGAGATATACACCAACTATATTTTTGCTCTGAAAAAACAAAACTGTTTTCCTGCAAAATACATAATACCAGCTTCAAGTTTCCATTTCTCCTTTAACTCAGAGCAAGTTTGACTAGAAGATAATAATCCTAACTCTTCTGCTGTTGTCTGAAAGTCAGCAATAAAAGGACTAGGATCCAATTTTATTTCATTCTCAGTAGAAACTGGTGTAAGCCACACTGATTTCCTAAAGAAAAGGGAAACAGAAAGCAGATAGTGTTGGCACACTTGGGATCAAGTCAGTTTTACCGCTGTTTAATATCATGATCATTTTCAGAATAGTCATTCAGGAGTGTGGCATAGAGCCAGCATACTACGCCTTCTAGATCCTCGTGGACTCTTGGTATAGGATTTGAGCAGATAGGATTACAAAAGAGCTAATTCCAGATAGTCTCCCCATGATTTCTGCATCAAACATGGAGTGGAAAGATGAATGGTCTTAGATAATTTGTGATGCTTGCATTAGAAGAGCACCAATGTACCCAGCAAAACAGACTCAGCCAAATGGATCCTAAGAACAGTAAGTAAAAGCCACCAAAGGCTTAATCTGACCCACTGTGGTGGTGGCAAAGTTCTATATGTCAAAGTGAGTAAGTGAATATGAGAGAGAGAGTACAACATTCAAATTCACGCACCCAAAACCTAAACAGACAACTTTGTTGGCCAAGTCTTCATTTTTTTAAGGAAAGTAGGTTTCAAGCAACATAGTAATTTACTATCAAAATAGGAGTATCTATTTATCATTGTTACTCTGGTAGCCTACAGAGGCAGTAGTTCTGGGGCATTAGATCAGAACTCTGTGTTGCTCCAAGCACTGGGTAGTTTATAGAATTGGAAACATATGTATGTGTGTGAAAGATAGACAGAGACAGAGAGATGGAGACGGAGAGAGCACGGAGAGAGCAGGGAGAGAGACAGGCAGAGACAGAGACAGGCAGAAAGACAGGCAGACAAAGACAGAGCGAGAGAGAGACAGAGGCAGGGCGAGAGAGACAGAGGCAGAGCGAGAGAGAGACAGAGAGAGAGAGAGGCAGAGCGAGAGACAGAGAGACAGACCAGAGAGACAGGAACAGACCAGAGACAGAGACAGACAGGGACAGAGACAGAGAGAGAGACAGAGAATCAAGGGATGGTTTCTATTTAAAGTTCAACTACTTTCTAGAATATCACTAAACCCCTCAGCCTTTATGAAAATAAGTTAAAGGGAAGAGTAAAAGTATTAACAATGTGAATGGACTTAATGTCATTTACATCCTATTCACGTGTGTGTATTCCTCCTCTGTTACTCCAAATATCTTCTGAACTGAATAGGACTGAACAATACACTTAAAATGGTATTTTATATTATGTATTTTTTACCAAAATTTAAAAAAAATTTCTGCCTCCCCCCCAAAAAAAGTACTGTAATCACATTAAAAGACATTGCACATTGGCTGAGCTCTAAGTTCTTATTTTGATGTCAACTATTTCCATATATTAAGCAAGGATAAAATTTGTCCCATGGTTTGAGATGGTTTCCAAGATTCATCACTCAGATTTATAAAACATAAATATTTCAATGGCATGGTTTAAAAAAAAAAAGTGTATCAGGATACCTTTCCACTTAGTCTCAAAGTTCACACGAGGCTCTTGGGATTCAATATCTCAGTTCCACAAAATTGCAAGCAAAGTACATTTAATGATTAGGCTGATAAGCCCTTCCTTCATGAATTCTCCATGAGTTAGTATCAACTGAAGGTTTGGTTTTCTTATGCTTTTAGCCACTTACTCTTATAAGATGAAATTGAGCAATAAAATGTATCAGAAAAAAATAGTATAAAGGACAAAACATTGAAAGATAGTATCAATGCTTAATTGTATCACTTACTAAAGGTGACTGAGTATTTAATGACTCTGCTTTGTAGTTATTATAAAACGACCTAGTTACACTAGATTGTCTGTTAGGACCATTATAAATCTACAAATTTTTATTCTAAAATAAACATTGCATTTAAAATATGAAAACATGTTAAAGTATTCATTAAAACGTTTGTGTAAATACTAATTTGGGCTTTGTTTACAATTATGGGTGAATCGTGTTATATTCTCCAAAATCTATGCTTCTGCAGAAGCTTCTCATAAGCAAAGGTAAAGCTAAAACATTCCAAAGGAAACAGATCTGCTGGACTTACCTAGAGGCAGAACACTCCAAATGGATTTCCTCCGGGTTGTGATCTATATTCCTTGGGGTAAAGTATAGCTCAGTTTGAAAAAGAAGAGTTTCCTCAGAAATGACCTAGGAGAGCACAAAGTTTCAGTGGAACATATTTGGAGTAACAGAGGAGGAATACACACACGTGAATAGGATGTAAAAAACATTCACAATCTCAAAAATGGCTAGTGTCATTCTTAGGTACAAATGAAGATCTGACAACTCACTGGGACAGAACAGGACAGTTATCCCGAAGAATGAATTTAAAATGCCTGGGGACAAAACAGTCTTAATTCATTGCACCAAATTTAAACTGCCACTTACAGCCATCTTTATGATTCATTAATGAAAAGGTTTCCAACAGTTCTTTTGAGAAAGGTGATTTGTAAGTCAAATAACAGAGTGTTTTAAAGCACAAGGTTTGGAGAGGATTCATTCTGGTTTGGCATCTAAACTACCACCACCAAGGGATGGATCCCTGGAAAACTTGGTAAAGCACCTTCTGAAGCTCCGAGTTCCTAATTTCTAAAATAAAATACCTGATTCAAAAATGATCATTATCATTGGTCACTGGCCCAAAATATTTGTGTAGTGTGAATATAAATTGTTTAAATTTGGGAATCTGAGAGAAGATAATATCCCAGGATAACAATGCAGTTTAGGATTTGTGCCTAGCTGAAGAACAAACAAGAGATTTCATTTTAATGAAAATCCACTATATGTTGACACAAATCCTCATGGAACATGGAGAGATTTCAAATTACCTAGCATTGAAAGTGACAGAGCTTCCCAAGAATGGTGACCTCCCACATTAGAAGAATTAAATAAAATTTAAAGCAGTCTGCTAATATTTAGTAAAATATAGTAGTAGCCTAAAGGCAACTTAGAATCAGTTCACTAGCCAGTCTATAAATCTGTGATCTAAGGTCCTGTGCACACAGAATGACCCAATATTCAGTGAGCAATAATGAGAAATTCCGTTGTCCTCTGCCCATAAATTACTACAACGAGAAGCAAGGATTATTTTTTTAAGACAATTTTAATATTAGGCATAAAAGTCTGACAAAACATTTAGTATTTTTACAAACAATCACTGTTCTCACCCTTGTCCTGATGCCACAATCATGAACAAGATATATAAACTCATATACATATGTATGTATCCAATTTGCAGGGCAGCCCATTCCCAGATGTAATTCATCCGCAAATATATACAGATTTCTGCTTTCTGCAAGTGGGATAACTGAGACCATCAACCAGTCCAGAGAGCAATTTATTTTCACTGTGGAAAGAACCATATGAAAAGCATCAGAAGTATGTCTATCTTAAGAAAGTGTTCAAAGAATAGTCAATTCTGCCCTTTGCGATAAACAAAAGGCATTTATTTCTCTGGCAAGGGTAACCATGGCTTACAGGTTTTCTGATAAACATTATTAAGATTATTTTCCAAAATATCTAATTATGTCCCCAAGTAACTAGATTTCAGTCATTTCATGGGGGAGGTGGGAAGATCAACATGCAAGAGTAAGAAAAAGCATAACTGGGCCAGGCACAGTGGCTCATGCCTGTAATCCCAGCACTTTGGGAGGCGGAGGTGGGCGGATCACGAGACCCATTCTGGCTAACACGGTAAAACCCCATCTCTACTAAAAATACAAAAAATTAGTCAGGTGTGGTGGCGGGCACCTGTAGTCCCAGCTACTCAGGAGGCTGAGGCAGAAGAATGGCGTGAACCTGGGAGGCGGAGCGTGCAGTGAGCTGAGATCTCACCATTGCACTCCAGGCCTGGGTGACAGAGCGAGACTCCAAAGGAAAAAAAAAAAAAAAAGCATAACTGTATAGCCCCTTAATTTCTCCTAAATAAGTTATATTCCATGGAGGGTGATCTATTTAGGACAAAACATAAGGAGCAGAAGTGAATTGCAGTGTATTAGAATAAAAGCGATATCATCCCAGTATACTTTTTGGAAAGAGAAAGAGGAGAAAGAGAAAGGGTGGTTCTAGAACAGTAGAGTTCATGTCAAGAGCAGCCAGCACCAGAAACAATCTCAGCCATAAAAGGAAAAAGAAAGAGAAAGCCCCTTATCTGGGATGTTAGCTCCATGCAAGTTTTGTTGTCAAAGCCATCTTTATCCTCTATATTTAAATCGTCAGTAAGTCAATCATCATCATTATTTGCAACAGATTCATTTGGAGGAACTGAGTCTTTTCAGCATTAAGAAGTACATATTTATATTATTAATGAGCAAGTGGCCACAGAGGACTCCACCACCACTGGAGCTTGGAAGTCCCGCCTTTAGTGAGAAATCAACAAGGTAAGACAATGCACATTTCAGAAAAGGAGTAGCTTGCCTCATAACCTTTAAACCACGATTCTCTATGTGTTTGAAATACTATTCTCACATCACCTA